>NC_141310.1:5367500-5640000 GCF_037954325.1 Fistularia commersonii | reverse complement strand
CGGGGACTGGTTTCAAAAACAGTTTGCTGGATTTAAACCATTTAACAGGACTTGCTGTGGCCTTTTGGTACATTGAAATGTCTTTATTAGCACTATCAAAAGCTGAGTAGATACCATGAATAAAATCCTGGTGTGGGAATTTCTGAGTCCAGCTTCTTGCCCTCAGTGTCTAGTAGAGTCAGATATGCATCCAGCAACTCTGGAAAGGTGGACGTACACAACATTCTCAATGAGATCCTTTGCATTTGACTTTTTTGGAATTCGAATGATGTAAGATAGCTATCAGGAGATGTAGGAAGACCTTGGTGATAATCACTCTCTTCCTCAGCTCTTTGTCTAAGTTCTGTGATTAACTGGGGAAATATAAAAGAAAAACAAATTCATTCAAAACCCTGTAATAGCTTTACAAGACTTGAAACTGAGATTTATCAGCTATAACTCCATTTGTAAAAAAGAAAAAGATAAATGAAACAAGGAACATATGTATGTATATATTAAAGCAAGAATAGTATGCAATTAATATTGCTGTGATTTTAAGAAAGAGAATATAAAAAAAACATTTGAATGCATCAAAGATAAATCAGCTTTTATCCCTCAAGCCAAAAACAGCGGTGCCAAGAGTGATTTCTGACGTCCTTATCCATTAAAACTGCCATCATAAGATATGAAATAATGTTGTAGTGAATAGTGAATGAAAACCAATAACAAAAAGAGGAAAACATTTTTGCTTAAATCACTCAGACTAATACATATTTGATCTATTTGCACTAACTCCAGCAAACAGATATAACCAGACATGGATCACGAACAATATGAGGTCTGCTTGAATTATTAAATTTGTTGTAAGTAACAAATACTTTGGGATACTTAGACTACCCACCATCCGTAATTTATTTTATTTATTATTTCTTTATTTATTTTAGTAGAGTTCTTTTCTTGATTGTCTTTTAAATATTGATATTTTCCTTGAGTTTGTAAATTCAGTGGCTGTAAGTACATGCTACAAAGGGAATGTAGTCTGGTAAGAAGTTGGCTTTATGTTGTTGCTGCTCAAGGTGGTGCACAAATAATTTCTGTTGAAGAAAATACGTGATATCAAAATGTCGTGTTCACAAAAGAGTAAGAAACTACAAAACATTTTTCAGAACTTTGAAGTTTCAGCAGTGTTCAGATAGGGTTTTGGATTAAGTCATTAAGGTTGAGCATGTAGAATAATGCAAACAGTTGATAGGTTTGAGTGAATAAAGTAACATTTAATGTCAGTAATCTCAGAATTTAGAATAAAATACAATAAAAATCCATGACTATTGGTTCCAACAGGCTTAGTGGTACATTCCTTGATACTGTGACCAGTGATGGAAGTGTATTCACAGCAAAAACAACTCCGACCGGTCATCGACCTTAATTTCTGTCATTTTTCTGACAACACAACGTCTGAAATATCTTGCAACAAACCAGTCCCCTCTCAACGAATGTGAAAGTAAAAGAATTTTGGGTGCCATCTCTCTGTCTGTAATTTCCAATTGACATTGCTTGCAGCGTTAGCTTGCAACGTGGCGCCTTAATTCCTCTCGTGTTACTGACGTCCAGCTGACCAATGGCGTGCAAGCAAGTCGCGTGCGGAGACTGAGCCGCCCCGTAACACTGCCTGTGATTGGCTGCGCGCGAAGCGACAGGAAATCCTGGTCCGGCTACATCCTTTCCCTGGGAGAGGAGACGGGATTGCTTCAAACTTGAAGCCTTAGGGAGTTTTTTTAGGACCTGTCTACCGGCTACCTGCTCCCCGAAGGGTAGAGGGGACGACCGACGGGGTATTCGAGTCGCAGGGTGAGCAACAAGCGGCTAACCGGCCAACTGGCTGTACGCTGTAGAACCACAGGCCTGCGGAGAAACACTCGATTTCCCACCATCAAGAAGGCTCATCCTCATCTCCGACTGATGGATATCCTATGCTTGGCATGGGCGCTCCTTTGCGCCGTCTCGGTACACGCAAAGCCGACCCTTAGGAAAGAACGAGTCCTTTATGACCCAGAACTGACCAGGCGAGCACACGAAGACAACAAAAGTTTCCAGTACGATCATGAGGCCTTTCTTGGGAAAGAAGAAGCCAAGACGTTCGATCAGCTCACCCCGGATGAGAGCAAGGACAGACTCAGGTAAGGAGGCTCTGCGTCAAGAGGCCGGTCCCTGACAGTCCGTGTGTTCACTGTCACAAGCAACACAGAGCCTCTGTTTGTAAATCACTCCCCTGCTGTACTGTGTGGCGTGTAACAGTTCCGGATAGTATTAATATTTAACCGGAGAGCACATGTGCATGAGAACGAAATGCATGCCAGCTAATGTGCAGATCTGGCTAAAAGGCATTGTTACGCCACCGGCACTATTCGCACTCACCGCTACAGGGTTAATTGCTTAGATGAAAACTTAATTATAGATCATCTTAAAGAAGCAGGTGGTGAGGTTATGCCCAAGGTGTGTGTATTCTGTTTCTCATTCACGTCAAACACACCCGTGTAATTCTGCTTGGATGACATGTTGGCACCGTGTTTGTGACATGGTCTTTCCTGTTTGTGGAGAGTGGGAGGGCCCCCTGCAACTTCACAACGTGGCATCCCAAGTCTAAGAATACTCTACAGTTACCCTGCTTTTCTGACTAAATGTGGATTGCCTGCCCCGCCTACCAGAGTAACCTCATTGATACCACTTGTCTGGTATTAAAAATGGAACCAACGAATGTTTGTTCAGTGGCTTTTTCTTCGTGGTCTGGTAAACACAGTGGCGCATCGAGTGTGGTTTGGAGATCGCCAGGCAAAATGTAGTTCCTCAAAATACCATGTACATCAAATAAAAAGTCATCATGGTTTAGCTTTTTAAAATGCCCACTTTCTTTATTCTGTTTTCCAACAGCAAGATAGTGGACCGAATAGACAGCGATGTGGACGGCTTCATCACCACCGCCGAGCTGAAGGCCTGGATAAAACGCGTGCAGAAGCGTTATGTGTATGAAAATGTGGCAAAAGTGTGGTCAGATTATGATGTGAACAAAGACAACAAGATTTCATGGGATGAATACAAACAAGCCACCTACGGATACTACCTTGGTATGAATTCATATTTGTTTGACTTTCTTCATCTTTGATTTTATACACCATTGCCTGTCAATGTGATACAATTTTTTGACCTGAATCCATCTGGCCTCTCAGCCAACCCCGAGGACTTCGATGATGCAACCGACCAGTTCAGCTTTAAGAAGATGCTCCCCCGCGATGAGAGGAGGTTCAAAACAGCAGATTTGAATGGGGACCAAGCAGCAGATCGGGAGGAGTTTACAGCCTTCCTCCACCCAGAGGAATTTGACCACATGAAGGCTATTGTGGTGCAGGTAAGCGCTGTGACCACATAGTCATCACATGTGATTTGAAAAAACGATGTTTGTGAGAATGAGATTAAGCTAAAAGTATAGTAGAGAACTTGTATTAAAAATTGACATTGGAAAATAAAGTTTTTTTTCTGGTTTTGTTTTTTCCAGAGGATGTCATTTAGATATGGCAAATTTTCATAAGTCAAGGGCAATATTCCCTCGTTCCGGAAATGACTTAGTATATATATATATATATATTTTTGGAACAGGTCCAGTGGGATGGCCCAACTGTCCCATTTAGGACTCAATCTTTAAATATAAATTTGGCTTCATGGAGTAGTTTCATGGAAAATGTTAGCTGTGATGCACTATGCTTCCGTGTTCATAAAAGTTGTACTACCCATTTGACGGAATTAATTATTAAATGCTCATTTTTATGATGTCACTGAATGTTACCAGAGAAGTGCTCAGATAGTTGTTTGTTGTGAATGTGGCCAGGGCTAATAAAAGGTCTCTTCATTACAGTAGTCACGGGTTCAACATTTCAACGAAAAGTAGTCCTAGCGAGTATTTTTATCATCAAAAGATCATTCACATGCCCATGCAACAGTAAGTCACTGAGAAGAAAAATGAGTACCTTGGTAATGGCCATTGGTCCTGCTCATCAACTTAAATGCTGACTAGCACGACCAATGACTGAAAAGTGCTGGGTCAGGCATCGACATTGAGTTGTGATATGAACAAGCTCAGATTTACATAACAGAGCATTGAAGTTTAAAAGCTTATAAAAGGCAAGCCAATGTGACGCTAGCAGACCACTGCTGTTGAAAATTGAAATTTTACTTGCTGGATGATTGCTTCTTCTTTGGCATGAGTGAAACTCTTGCTTTAACAGTTAATTTAGATTCTGATACTCTTATAGGTTTGGTTTATACCTCTAAAAGAACCCGATTGCTGCAGATAAAAAAATGAGTAGTTTTTATGGAGGCAGCTGTTTTGAAAGCTGCTCCACAGCACTGCCAAATCATGGAATTCCGATGTTTATGTATGGTGTCCCGCTGCCGCAAGGTGAAGAGTTTCTGACTGTGACTCCATGTGTAAATGCAAGACCTCTGATACATCCGCAACTCGTTCACGCTACAGTGACATACAAGCAGTGGATGAGCTCTGGAGAGAAATCAAAGAGGAGCCGTGGATCCTTTATGGCAGAGGCTCTCAACTTTTCAGGTCGCGACCCCCAAAAGTATAGGTGCCAGAGGCTCCTGACTCCCACTATCCCCAAGTGGTTGAGGAATACAAATTTTGCTCCACTAATTTATCAGTAGTCCAAATTTATTTATGTTACATATATAGCAATTTAGGCTTTTTATAATAATTTTTAATTCAAGTATTTTAACCTGTAAACACAACAAACTGAAAGTAATTTCATGCTCATTTTTAGTTGATTTAATACAATTTCTCATTATTTTTTATGTGACCTGTTGCAGTTTATAAGTAATTTTTTAAATAGAATTTTCTTATAACAATCTGCAAGTTTTAAGGTTTAGATTTCCTAGACCAGAAAAAAAAAGCATTTAGCAACATTTACCATGTCTTTTATAACATGTTTGGTGAAAGTAGTCTATTATTAATAATTGTTTAACTATATTGCATTTTTAAAAACTATTTGGATCAATTTAAGTGTTTAATTCATGTCAATCCTCTGTAAATTCTTTTAGCTGTGTCTGCAGCAAAAAGGTTCAGGTGTCACTAATGCGATCGATAATGGCTATTCACAGTATAACTTTATAATAGCAACTATCAAGTCATGAATTTGCTTTTAGCAGGACAGCATGATACATATGTAGTTGCACTATTATGAAATGCATAAATCAATCAGGGGTCTTAGTGCACTTTAGGTTTTGTCTTTTCTTTGAGCATCTGCTGTTGCATGCAACCTTTCACAGCTTGGCCAAAGAATGATTTTATTAGTCAGTTATTAGACCACAGATGCTAAATGGTTCTGAATAATGCAGCACGGCTCAGATAGGGAGTCTCACCTGCAGGAAAGGATGCATCTAGCAAGCATGTCGCTGTTACGCCTCGATGAGATGCATTTTCAGGACACTGGTGTGTGTGTTTAAGTAATGAGGAGATCACACTGTTGAGAATAACTATTTTTTACAAATTCACTCTCCTGATGTGAAAAATAAAAAAAGTATCTTGCGGGGGTTTTAATCCAGAGTTTTTTATAACAAGTCGCATCTTCTACTGTAGCGGGGTCAGCTTGCATCACCAGGGGATCCCGTAATCTGTGTGTCAGTCTGCTAACCCAGCTAACCGACCCACACATATTAACTCATGCCTTAGGCAGCATATTTCTCTTTTATTACTCAAAGTGAAAGTTCCACTACTGTTTACCCCTTTGTCTCCTTTTAATTACATCATTAACTCACATTGAATGCAGGAAACCCTGGAGGACATTGACAAGAATGGTGACGGACATGTGGATGAGGATGAGTATATTGGTGAGTTCATGCGAGAATTTAGAAAATAATTTGTAAAAAAGATAACATAAAATGGCATTCAAGCAGCATTGTAAGTTATGACATTAAAGCAGTATTCTCTTTAACATGAATTTGATAAACACTGTGACCTCAGTGTGACATTTTGGACTACAAATTCCACCCTCTTACAAAAAGTATTCACCTATTCCCTTAAAAACTATATGTATATAAAAATCAGCTGTAATTTAATAGTATGAAAATAGTTCAGGTTCTTATGATTCCAAAGAAGGCATGTAAAAAAGGATATTTAAGTAATGATATTTCATATTTATTAAAAAATTTATTTCATTTTTTTTTTTTTTTTTTTTTTTGTACATCCCACCATTCATCTGCTTACCTAAAAAGTAACTCCTCCTTATAACAATACCTTCAGACAGATGTGTACAGACATTATGAGCTATACTTTGAACTCAGATGTCTGTTTTTTGTCTCCATTCTTGAAAATGTCTTAACCTTTCAAATTCAAGCGGACATGTTTGCCCACGAGGATGGAGGTCCAGAGCCAGATTGGGTCAAAACTGAGAGGGAGCAGTTTTCTGACTTCAGAGACTTGAACAAAGATGGCAAGATGGATCATGATGAAATTCGCCACTGGATTATGCCCCAGGACTATGACCATGCCCAGGCCGAGGCCAGACACCTGGTGTATGAGTCTGATCAGGACAAGGTACAACTTTGAGGCACCCCATTAATCCTTTTGGGTGCCCAGTTTTTATGTGCATGAAGAAAATTGAATGTTTCATTGACACTGAAATCATTATCTCTATTGTTATCCCTCTCTTCTTATTTAGAGTAAGTTGATCATAGAGAAAAAAAATTAAGTTCTTATTATTTCACGTTCTTCAAAATCTTATTGTTGCAATATCAAAGAAAATATTTAGATGTTCACAATCAACATCTCAGCCAGAAAAGCTAAAAAATGAAAATATAAATATGCACTTTTTAAATTTATGTGATCTTGGTCTTGATCAAATGGCCCCAAGTAATCACTTTTTGTGACTCTTTTCACTGTTTAATTACAAATTGGATAGAATGATGTTGAAAACATGCTTCATCATGTGAACCATGTCCTCTGTCTACAGGACCAGATGCTGACCAAAGAGGAGATCCTTGAAAACTGGAACATGTTTGTTGGAAGTCAGGCCACCAACTATGGAGAGGATCTCACCAGGAACCATGATGAGCTCTGAGTCCATTCTGTGTGTGCGTATGTGTTTGAGTGTTTGTGCGTATGTGAAGTGTGTGAGAATGAATATGAGAGAGATGTCAGTATGTTGGACTGAAAAACCACCGGACGCGGAGAGAAGACTTGGTCCAACCACTAACACCAACACTATATCTTGTTTTTATTGATGGTTCTGTTTCTGACATTCAGAAGCAGATCCAGATCCACTGAACCTGCTTTCCGTCGATGGTGTCTTCCAGTCGCATCTGGGGTTTCATTGCCTCAGGCCTTTGGTGTCTCTAATAGAATTTTGGAAAGCTAAATTGTGAGCTTTTAAATAAACTTGTCAGATACATGGTGCAGTTTTTAAAAGCAATGTGAAGCTACTGCTGTAAACCTGTATTCTGATTTTATTTATTTTATTTTTTTAATTCAGTTTTATTTCTGAACTTTCTACCAGGAAAAAACAGTGTTTGTTTTTTAACTCAAGGCATATGAAAAGCCTCTCTTTTCACAGGTTTCCTGGCCAAATGCTTTTACTGATATCTATGATTTAGTTAAACCCTTTAACCACACAAAGTAATGTTTATGCTTGTCGTTTTTCACATATTTAAATAGTTTAGCCTTTGTATGATTTTCCTCTCTTTTCTGAAGTGTATTTATTGGTGAGCCAACATGCCATCTTTGTGAAAAAAATACATTATTTTTGATAATTTCCTGTCTTCATTTAGTTGTTTAAAACCTCAGTTGCCATCATGACATTTGTTTGAAATGAACATAAACTCTTATTTCACACTGAACACATTTACCTTTCATGGCACAATAAACAAAAGAAAATGTCTTATTTTGCCTTTTTTTGTCTTAGACCACAGATTATTGACAAATGTAATGTAATGATCTGGAGGAAACCAGAAAAATCTCTTACAGACACAGGTGAACGTCTGAACTCCCCATAGAAAGGCCCCAGTCGGAAGCAAACTGTTACCTTGCTGTTAGGCAAGATTGCCAACATCTGCACTATCAAGCGACACATTATAATTTCATGTGAACTGACTTAGAGTATGGCAGAATATCATCCAACTGGGATCTTATAAAGTCTTTTGAATGACTGGAACACCAGCCAAAGTCACATAGGAATGTGATTTAAAAAATAGCAAGATATTAGAAGCGGTTAATGGAAAAAAGATAAAGTTCCACACCGGTAAGACATTTTTTAAATTACATAGGTAAATTACGTTACCTCTTTCACAAGCCAATGAATAAAAGTGTAACAGAACTCACAATGGGGATGTGCTCCTGATGCTGTCAAACAAAAAGAATAATGACCATTCAATTTAGATAACCGAGACTTTATTTGAAATTCTAACTCGCTGAACATTCAGAAGAAGTCAATTTGTTAATGCCGTTCATGACTAATTGCAATCCAGACTTTTGGGCCTACACACACAGCGCGGAGATGGACTTAAGTTGACTTGCTGTTGCTGCTGGGTGTTGCAGTAAAAGTCCGAGCTGTAACTGAGAAGGCAGCTCTGCCACCCAGCATGTCCCTTGCTTGCTCATGTGAAATACATCGATATATGTGTGCCAGTTAGCAAGGCAAGTCAAGCGGGACCAATGCGATAAAGCTCATTAGGAACAACGGACAGGGCGCTGGGAGTGAAGGCTGTTACTCTGAAGTAAAGCAGGACCTTCTTCAGTCACTCACCGCCACTATTACAGCAGAAAAGGAAAGCTGCTATTTTTGTTTAGTTCAGGTCTATCAGAATATGCTTTACTTTCATTTGAATACATTTGACATTCGAGGGTTTGAATTACTTTGTGAGAGGAAAAACAACACATAGGAATGTGTAACAATGACTCCACTTACACAACAAGATTCAGAATATTTTTTATTCTCTCATGTTAAAATTCTACCCTTGTCACCAGACAGCTTTGAGGAACAATCAATGTGAAAGTGTTTACTTTAGGGATGTTTTTGTGTTACTGTATTGCTGCTGTTTTTCTTTTTTATATGAATGTAGAATAAAAGAAAAAAAAAAGTTAAACAGTAGCTCTATTGCCTTGCTAGAGAGTTGGGTGCCAGTCTTGCATTATACATTTGAATAATCGCAGGGTCTTAAACGCTAAGCAGCTTAATCTACTTCCTCCAAACAGCATATGAGGTCTGTCATGTGTCAGGCTGCATCTGTGTGTCCAGGCCAATGTGTGAGTGAAGGTGGGTGAGTATTAGCAGTGCATGGAAATGTAAAAGAACCAAATGTGTATTTGTGTGTGTGTGGCGGGGGGGGGCACATGCAGCCTGCCTCGTGGTCATGTTTAACAAACTGCCCCTCCTCTTTATGATGGCATCCTAGTCATTCACACTGGGGGAGTGTGTGTACAGTAATGCCATCAGACAGCTCTCATATGAGCGTCTGCCTACATCAACGCCTCTCTACTGATAATAATGAGCCCTCTGGGTGAGAATAGGGTCCTGAACTATCAGGCTTCCCATCCAAGATAAATATCTCCCACTCTTGTATTTCTATTTAAAGGACTTCTCTTCGTGAACTGCTATTTCCATATCAACATGCAACAGCTGAAATTTACAACAGCTATCAGATTGCCTGGATAAAAAAATACACTGCGCCCTGCGTCCATGCTGATTCTGTCGTCATCTGAATATCCCCCCCCCCATCTTTCATCTCTCTTGTTTGTTCTTTCCCCCCAGGGGAGATATAGCCCAGGGTGTTATTTGTAATGATCTTTGGCGTATCTGACCCATCCTGTTCAAAGTCTGCGTTTTTCAAGTTATATAATAACACACCATATAAATAGAATAAAAGCACAGAGCCCTATCGAATCATTATCCGTGTGTTTCAATAAAAAAATAAATGAATGAAAATAAACAAAATAGATCAGCTTAATATGACAGCACTTTAATTGGAAGTCAAATTATTCTTGTTTTATTTGGTGTGAACTTGACCAAGATACATCTCCTCTGACTCACAGAGTAATGTGATGTTATGTCTATATCCACTGATTCCTGAAGGTAGAACAGTTGTAACACAAAAATGTGTTGTGTGTTGTGATTTGCACTCATATGCCTTATTGCAGTGCCAGACTGTGCATATTTATACTATACTCAAATGTTTACTGTAATTATTTCTCATCAATTCATATCCAAATGCACTGCAGACAGCAAAGGAGGAATTTCACAGTAAAGGGAAACATGTTTCTACACTGTGCATGTGAAAATAATCGCTTTGAATCTTGAATCTTGAATAAGTACCTGTGCTCATGGCGATACCTCTATTCCATATCAGGTCCTCAACAAGACCAGTTTTGCAGCAAAGTAACTTTGTGTTGTCCCATTTTTTCCCTCTGGGAACAGTAGATATAATTTTAACATTAAGTTCCCTTTCTGGTGATTCAAGCACAATTGTTTATGTGATGCATGCTCATGCTTCACTGAGCAGCCATCAAACTAAAACCAAATTTCCAGCACTCAAATGCTCAAAGCTTGATGAAAGGATAGTGTGAGCTGCAAAAGAAGCTGTCGCATCCAAAACACAAAATGAGACAAAAATGTGTTGAGATGACCAGCTGGCCACAGCACAGCTGTCACTCACAGATTCCCGTTAAATAAAGCACACGATGCAATTGAGCATCTTGTCCACTGAGCTCTCACACCATGAGGTAGCTGGGTTTTTATGCTCTGCCTCCAGAATCCTTTCCCTGGAGGACCATCCTGATCTGTTCCTGGAAAGAGCAGAGGACAGTCAAGGTTCAGACAGGTAGCGGTGGTATTCTTCATCACCTGCCTGTTCCCCCTGTATTTTGTGTTGGTGTCTCCTTGCAGGATGCACATGTGTTATCGTGAACTAGTGGTCTGAATTAGTGAATTATCCTTGCATTGGGTTTGAGTTGTTTTGTCAGATTAACAAATGTATGGCCCTAAAGAAATACCAGTCAAAGCAGGAGAAAATCAGGCTTCGTCCAAAAGTGGTGCTGCCCTTTTACATATTTGACACAACCTGAAGATTTTGATGGAGATTTACGGCGTTTTGTTGACCATGCTATTATCCTGTACATTCTCCTGGAATGCCTTGTACGAATGAAAAATGCTTTTCTTTAACTCCGTTTCCCATGATAACATCTGGTATATAGATGGGATTGCATTTTGCTGGTTGCATCTTGACACCTTTCACACATTTTACAGATAGTACTTGATGTATGAAGCCATCAAATTTATTAATATCATCTCATTTATTGATATAATGACATTTTTTTCATATAGTGCATATTGGTCAAGTTCTAGTTATTGATATCCCTGCAATTAATATAAAAAAGTTTATTCTCTTCTTGCTCTTTTGTAAACTATTCATGTGATATATTGTGTAAACTCTGAATCAAAAGTATGGTGCATTAAACACACAAAAATACAACTTTGACTTTGGATTTTGACCTTGGAAGAGTGTAAGCTTTCAATAACTAAATGTCTGCATTTTTCAGTTTTATTATGGAACTTGTAATACAGTAAATATTAACCATTTCTCCACTGGATTTTTTTGTTCACATTGTAGGTGTGGCTTTATTTGGATAAACCACTCTTACCAACCCAGTTATATGTTGTTTGGCACTAACTGACAATGGACAAGCCATTCGTTCTCTGCTTGTGCAAGTTGTGACCCTATATGCGTGTGATGTGAATGTAGGCTAATTCAGCGGCTTGCATGTTTCTACTGTCTGCACAATGAAGCTTGAAAGAATCCATCAATCTTTCATGTCATCTCAAAGGAAGTGGTTATCCAGCCTCTCTGAAATCCAGTGACTCTACTCCTCCTAGTGGTGACAAGATAGGACCAGCCTTATTTCTTTTTAACAGCTGCAATTGTGCTCATCTATCTTCATGTGTTTTTATGTTCCCATCAACGCAGTGTAGATAAGGAATTGCCCATTAATGACTACACAATTAGAGAGAAGGCTTTAAAGAGCAATACATTTCAATTTAGGAACCATAAAGCTAGTGAGTTGGTAACTAATTGTAACGGCTTCTGGAGAAATGTAGACCACTTGGACTGGGGTCTTGGGGGCTCAAAATCATTTCCGAACAGCTTTTTAATGGCTGCTTTAGTCGCCCACTCAGTCTGACGCACTCCTGCATATCTTTTTTTATATGCATAGAGAAACTTTTCAAGTTTTAATTAAAATTTATTCTCAATGTAGAGTTGTTTTTGAGTTCATGGTAGTATTATTCCAATGAGACTGATATCTTTGGACAAAACACATCTCTCGCTCCATTTCTTAACATTTGTCTCTCTCCTTTCTGTGGTCCTCTCCTCCCAAGTTCCAGCATCTGGATACCTCTGGGATGGAGGGGAGGAGATGGGAGGACTTTTTTTTTCATCCCACAATTCCTCAGGGGGCTTGGGTTGGTTTGAGATTTTTGTATCTCACATGATGGAGACATATCTAATCCTGTTAGAAGTTAACATCTTCCACCGGGATAAAGGAGACAGCGGGAGAGAGAGAGAGAGAGAGGAGGTGAAGATGAAAGAATGACTGAGGAATGAGGGAATGGAATTTATTTTTTGACAAGCTGTATCTACTGCTATTAACTGACCCACATATTGGTTTTGGTTTACATTTGTGTATGTTTGTTTTTCTGCGAATGTGTACCCTCGTGGGACTCTCCCGGCTGCTGCCGGCCTATCTGACAGACTCCTCGCAAGGTGTTTTCCCCTTTGCTGTCTTTCTGTATCTGTTCCATTCCTGCTCCCTGAGTGAGAGAGTTTACCCTCTAGGCTCCATCTGAGCTCCAGGCCCCCAAGGCCTCTGCATTCCCAGAGCGCCCACACACCGGAGCCCCTCAGGCTCCCTGTTATACCACAGGGAATACCCCCAAGAACCCCTTGGCCCCTCAGATTGTGGAGCAGCAGCTCTGCACAAGAGAGCTAGCCTGAGGGAAGGGGGGGGGCTGTCTGGGAATACAACTAAAAACATGCTTCACTTAACATGCAAACAATCCCTGACAGCGCCTCCTGTTGTTGCAGAATGGTTTTTGCATGCAAACCTCCTCGTATACCCATGAAGTTTTCTCTCTCGGGCCTTGTCCTTGTTGATGTTCCCTTGGGGATCATAAAGGGCCCCTCTGCACTACTTGTGCATTGACCTCTCCCGTTCCTGGAGGTCCAGGCCAAAGAAACACAGCAGTAGCTGCACGATGCTATACAGCGCACCTGGGACAGACTTTGGTTGAGAGCGTATTGAAAATAATCTCTCCTTATCAGAAGAAACAATGGACTGCAATGCGGAAAAACAACAAATTCTGATATTCAAGATACCCCCCAGGTGCAAATAAAGTCTCCATCTGTGATATTTGTATGTCTGAATCCTAACTATGACAGTAAGGTTACATCACATTGCGCTTAAAAGAAATGCAATTTTGAGGTTGCATGTGGATACAGGGGGCTGTGAAGCTAGCAGGCCTGCTGTCCTACAGATGTCTTGGGCTGTACATTACCAGGTGTACGTCACCTGAGATTACCCACGCTGACACCGCTTAAAGGCAAACAGCCAACATTACAGCTGAGGGGGCATCTGGTGGCGTGTGTGCGTTCAACATCACGAGCCTGTATATGTGTCTGTGCATCCTGATCGGGACTGCGTTCAGTAATCTTTGTGTGGTTGAGGTATTACACCATCTCTGGACATCCTCGATTGAAAACGTTATTAATTAACCGAGTTCCAAGCCACGCAGGTGTAGCAGAAGTTGAGGTCAGTGTCTCTTCTACTGTGTGCAATAATGATAGCTGAAATGACTGACGACATTGAAAGCATGAATTCCTTATACTCTACACCGCCTTGGCAGCCTCCAGTTAGGAGTGAAGTGAAGTGAGTAAAATGTTCAACTTCGCTGTCCTTCTGATCTTCCTCCACTTCCTGGCGCCCCTGCGGAGAGAGAACAAAGAGAAGCACTTCTTAATCAAAGAGCACTGGATTAAGAAGCAGAAAAAAACAGATCAGAGATACTACCTCGGAACCATTATGTGGAATGTAAAAACAACCCGGATCACCTCTTCAAATGAACAATCTATGACCCTGAAACAGGAGAACATCATTTTAATCTTCATGTTTGTTTAGAAAGGGTCCGTGGAAAAAAAAACAAGAGATCCACCTACCCTGCTTGTTATTCTGCTGAGTTTGACTGAACTCCTTCAGGATATGTGGTTTCAATTTGTGAACATGTAGCCAGGAGCTTAATATACCATAGCGTGTATGTGCGTGTTTGCGTTACTTTTCCAGGTATGACATCACTAGCCCACAAGAGTCATGCAGCATCTCACTGAGCCCACATCAAGTCATATTTTATTAACATACCTGCTGTAGCTGAATCATCTGATCTCTCATCCACTTGCATGTGTGCTGTCATACAAGTCCATCTATATTATGTATATTAGATGAGCCTCTGAGACTTTTCTTTTTTTATCACTTACATCCAAATTAACATATTTATTGTGGCCAGTGTGCAGCACTGAGGGCAACGGTGAATTCCACACAAATCATCTGACTGAGTTATAAAATTAGAAGATGTCTTTTGGCTGCAGTCACACATTAACATGTGGAAATGGAGGCTCGGTGCAGCAACAGAGTGTAAAGGCTGATACTGCCATCATGTGGATCCAGGATGTAAAATGCCGTTTTGACCAACGTGCACGTTGGGGCCCAGCGCATGAGGGAGGGGGCAATCTATGAGGCACAGCTAGCTGACACTGAGGTATGTGCCTTTTCTAATG
Organism: Fistularia commersonii; assembly: GCF_037954325.1. Lineage (NCBI taxonomy): Eukaryota > Metazoa > Chordata > Actinopteri > Syngnathiformes > Fistulariidae > Fistularia > Fistularia commersonii. Next base: position 5,625,150 of record NC_141310.1, on the reverse strand, counting down.
AGATTTATTAAACTCCAGATGTTCCTAGTTATGGCGATGTGTGCCTGAGATTTAGGAGGGTGAGACCTCCACCCTGTCAGTCTCAGAAGAGTGCTGTTTTACTGTCTGTCACCCCCACCAGCCATCAGCACCCAAAGGTGGCCTCACAACCTGACAACACCTCCTTACACACATGTAGCATGCTACATGTGTGCACACACACTGACACACAGACTTACAAGGCTAGCAAGAACTTCATAATTTTATAAACATCAAGACGTACAGTGAAAAAATCAGCTTATAGACATTGTATATACAGCATTTTAGGGTGTGTTTCATGTGCACTTTACAAAGTGTTCGGTTTCTCCAAAGCAAACTGTGTGTTCAGACCAAGGGACTAGGTGTTACAGACTGTTAATTTTCTACATCCAGTTTACAGGGTCCAGCACATTTTCATAGTGACAAGTAAAAGGAAACGGCAGTGCAAGTGTATAATGATTTAAAAAAAAAAAAGTGTCAGAATTTCCTAATCTTGCATTCCCTCTTCTCCTTGGCTCAGAGTTACTGTAGTGCTAACATTTTTAATAAAATGACCAAAACAGGTGCCAGTTGAAGTGCACCATGAAGACCTCATGAATCATCCTGGACTCCATTTTCTTCTGATGTCATGTAGTTGATAGAGGCATCAGCTGTGCTTGCTCCCTCTGCAGGTCTGGCAATGCACACTAACTGCTGACCAGGCTCCAAGTGTCTTTCTCTGACTAGCTGGCACAAAATAATTTCACCTTCCTCCTCCTTTGGCTGCTCAGATGGCAGGCTGCAGCTTGGTCAGGTTCCTTTGGTGCATGCTGTGGTGGCGCACCAGCTCGTCAGAGCGCGCAAACTTCTTCTGACAGTTGGACCAGCGGCAGGTAAAGGGCTTCTCACCTGAAAAAAGGGGGAACAAACAAGAAAGGAAAAACAGAAACATCATTGCTTGAGAGCAAACTAGCTCTTGTTTTACATGGATCAACATCAGGAGCGCTATCAGGAAAATTATCTCACTAGATGGAAAATGCAGAAGAAAATAAAGGTATACGCACTTGTTTTACCTGTATGAGTCCGAGTGTGAGTCTTAAGATGGTCTGACCGTGAAAACTTTCTCTGACACGTTTCACACTCAAAGGGTCTGACTCCTGCACAAAGATAACCAGGGTTTTTTGGCAGTGGCAGACAGAAAGACCAAAAGTGTGATGAAAGACTGTTGTACTTTACGAATACCGTTTGAAAAACATTTTAGATAAATGTGTGTCCCATTTCTAATTAGACTTCATTGTTTTCAACTCTCTTTTAATTTTAAATGAATTAAGAGTCCTGCTCATGTTCTGGTCAGACTTGCTGACATAGCAGTGTGCTAAATTCTGACTTTGTTTTGATGATTACCGTCGAACATATTTTAATAGTTTGTTTTTTTTTTTGCAGTAATTTTAGGTAATTAGGATATTCTGACAGCAATAAAATCAATAAAATCAATATCATGTTTCAAGTGAGTGGATGTAATGTTAGAGCCTTCTGGCAAAAGAATTTCCTTCAGAATTAATGAAGTTCTATTTTATTCTATACTATTCTATTCTATTTTACATTGAACTATCAGAGCACTTCAGTGTTTTCTGTCCATGTTTTGGTTGAAGCAGCTAACTGACAATTAATCTTGAGCTGTATATGAGCAAACCTGTGTGTCTTCGCTGGTGACGCTTCAACTGGTCTGAGCGAGAGAATCTGCGTCCGCAGTCGGTAAAATCACACTGGTAGGGCTTCTCTCCTGAAATATAAAACACTGCGTCATCATGATCCAACTCATTGCCATCTGGAACTCTAAGTGATATGCCAAAATGACTGTTGGTGTTTTATTAGTGCTCCTGTAAACAGTCTATTGTTAGCAGATGATGTTCATCTAGGGAAGGTCAACTGCACTCACATATTTTCTAATCCGCACTTTTCTTATAGCGCAACACATTCAAATCAGCCCACTCAACCACTCACTCATACCCCTTGAACATTGGAATTTGTAGGGGGACCCCATCGTTTTATTGACTAAAGCATTTGGGGGTCAGATTAGCAAAAAGGGGGTGAAAATCGCAGCTCACCTGTGTGTTTACGGCCGTGCATTTGCAGGTGCGATAGTTTGAAGTATCTCTTGCTGCAGCCAGGATAAGCACATACAAACGGGCGCTTCTCGTTGGGCTCTGACGACCTCACCCCTGAAGGAGCAACACTTGAGACCCTTCTGACATCCTTTCAGAAAGAGATGAAAATATGTTGATCCAGAGGTTCAGTTGGGACAGTAACTTATGCATAGTTTTTGATGTAATTGTGTGTGTTTGTTGTTATTAGGTGTGTTTTAACCTGACTGACTTGAAGCCCTCTGAAGACACCATGCGTGTGTATGTGGTACTGGGCACTGAGAAGCATGGGTGGAGGCAGGCCTGAGGGATCGCTGTCGTAGCTGGTTGCATGGCCACTGTAAGGAACAACAGAACAAATAACTGTAAAACTAAAAAAAAGCATATCAAAAAATATTGATTTTCATTTTTCCGAGAGGCAGTCATTTCTGATTCATTGTTTTGGTTGAAACTGGGTTGAAGGGTCAGATCTCGTGTGTCCAGTTTCTTGTATGATAGTCTTTGTCCTCTTCTACCTTCCTGTTACACTAAGATTCAAGAATACAACATATTATCTCTGTTACCTCTTCATGGAAGATGAAAGGTTATTCATTTGGTTCCATGTTACGCACTCCAGCTGAGATGCCATTTGGTACAGGTTATCACTGCACAAAACATAAAACAACAGAAAAACAAAAAATGATTTTCAAGAACTTTTGCACTACTTTGAATGATTTCGGCAGAGCCTCTCTCAACAAAATATGTACATTACAAGGTCATAGAATACAGTTTTGAGAAACAGGAAGACATATGTTTTGTCTTATCTTTATTTATTTGCTTAAATACTTCAGCGAGGAAATTCTTGAAAAAGGAAAACACTGGAAATATTTATGTTTCTGCGCATTCTCCATGTCACATATCTCCCCTTGTATGGCTAATGAAGACATTTGGATCTCCAAATGGTTCGCTTACTAACACATCCTGTCCACCCACCACACTCCCTGGCTTCATTAAAAACCATGGGCTCCATGCCATTCTTTACCTTGGCACATCACACTGGAGCATACAACCACACACTCACACACACACACACACACACACACACACACACACACACACACACACATTTGGAGATGTGATTGTGCTCCCTGCATGGGTGAGTGCCTCCGTGCCTAGTACACCATGGACCGACACATGACATCACTCTGTCCTCAGTATCATTAAAGGCGGGAAAGAGTTTCGGGGGAATTCTGGACAGCATTCCTTGAGAAGTCCTTGAGGGACGGATCATGATAGGTTGCTAATCAGCTCCGGCAAACTGTGGAAAGACTCACTGTTATTTGACATACATACACTGTGTATGTGTGTGTGTGTGTGTGTGTGTGCGCGTGTTTGGTTTGAGTGTTTCCAGTTCATGCCACAGCAAAAAACCTCTCTCTTGTTATCATCTGCTCCTCCAGTATTTGGGTTGCACATGTGCCTTTTCTCCAATAACATCACAGAGCGGCATTCAAAGAATTTCATACAAATCGACCAAGGGAGGTGTTTTCAGCAAAATGAAAACAAGTTGGGGAAAAAGATCTACAAAATAAGCACATTATCAGCCTTGACAAGACCTCCACCCGTGTAACTCACTATTCCTGATTTTTATTTTGCTTATTTTGCATTTTGCTTTGGGTGGGATCACCCATCAGCAGTGCATCACTTTGTGTTTGTGTTCAGCACCAGTGGGCAGCACTTAACTGCAAAACAAATTAGAATTCACATCTTTGTCAGTGCACGAGCAGTGCTGAGTTCACACTTCCAGAAATTACCAGCAAGTGAGCAAGCATGTGATGTCAAGACAAAGCGTTTGACATTTATAACAGATTGAGTGGTTCCTGGAACACTGAAAATGTGCTGGAAAGAGATAGGAAACAAGAATAGTTACACGTTACAACAACAAATACATGCAGGGACAATTAGACCTACCTGTTATAGTTTCTCAGCAAAAGGGGTTGGTTGTTGCCACTTGATTCTGAAGGACTGTGGCTCCCAAACACAGGTGGAGGAGCTGGGTACTGTTGGTCTACTATATTTAACAAAAGGCAAAAGGTTAACAAGAATAATAATTTTTAGTCAAGAACAGTGGTCCTTCTCATGTCTGTATTTTACACTGACCCCCTGACAGGGCTTGACATTCAAGCATAGTCACATAAGGCTATTTCTTCAAGTTATCATTAACCATATAAAGAACCACAGTGTATGTGCTTGCCCCTGTATGACTGTGTTTGGCAAATCCATAGCGGAGAAACAGAGCGATGATGGCAAGCAGACAGCGACAATTTTGTTGTGATATGTAAATGTGTGTTCAATGAATATGGGGAAAGGCATCCAGATGCAGGCTGTTACCTATGTTGTTTGAAGGCGAAAGTGTGTCCTCGTGTTTGAAGGAAAGGCTGGGGAGCTGAGGGGCATGATGAGAGGGAGTGTGCCCATAACTAGGGTTGCTGTCCAAAGCCATTGTTCCATAACCTGAGAGAGAACAGGAATAGAAGTGTCAGAAAGTAAAAATGATCATTTCATCTTGAAATTAATACAAACTGAAGTTTCCTTAAGGTCTCCCCGAATTGGTTAGATATGAGAATTTTTTTGTAGCTCCCATTCCCTCCAAGATTTTCTACCGAGAGACATTCATCAAAATATTAAATCTTCTTTCCATATAGCATATTCTTTCCCTCCTGCCATCTATCTTTGGCTTTGTGGTCACAATATTTATGGCAGGTGGAAAAAGAAATTTGGCATGATCATCTCAGACAGACAGTTATAATCTCAGAAATAAGCACGAAAGTAATAAAGTTGTATGAATGCTTGCTATATTTGTAAGTATTTAAAGGGCGTGTAATTGCGTACGGATAATTATAAACTTGCAATGCTCTTAGTAACAAATTTGCTCATATAGAGATGTACATTTATACAAGTATATTTACGTATTGATTTAAGCAAGTGCGTGTGTTTTTTCAAGTGCTATAAATACGTTTTCTATTTTTTTGCATAATCAAGAAAAATCAGAATGAAATGCCACATTGTGCAAGTCTAAAAATAAAACTCTATCTTTCAGATATTGAAGGAAAAAAAGGTAATCCTGAATTTAAATCACACCATAACAATTACTCCTTATCATACTATCGCTTGTAGTGACTAGCTTGCATGGTGGTAGTTGAGACACTTTATAAAATAAATAAAAATAAAAATGTGCAGAGTGGATGTAATGGATCTCTCTGACCAGAAAACTATCAGATCCATTCCTGACTCAGGACACAATGACCTGGAACAGCACAAAATATCCTCCCCAGACACAACACTCCAAGCAGACCCTAAACATCCACTTGCATAAAAAAACTTTTTGGCCAAGAGATGGACATTATATTTGAACAGAATCAAGAAACAACAAAAAAAAAATAACAAATGTCTATTTAAAGCTGTGCAATTAGATGATTCGATGAGCAGAGAAGACAGAGGGGTGTGTGATGTTTACCCTGGTTCCTGGGAGCAGAGGAGCTGTCCATGCAACCAGAGAGGTAGGTTCCACTGGGAAATACCTTGGGCTGGCCTGCAGTTGACTCCCCAAAAGGCCCGACCCGACAGGGGCCTGAGCCGGTAAGCTGTCCAGAGAAGTGCACTGTGAAGGCCCCGAGTCCACAGTGTGGATCCTCGATTGGGTCGGCGGTCCCCCAACCTGGTTCTTGCTTAATGAGAGAGTGATGGGAATGCACAGGATTGTAAGGAGAGGCGGGATGGAGATCGAGGAGCGTGCTCCACTGGCTGCTGCCCACAGACATGCTGCAGCCACTTGTAGCTCCGGGAAGGGAGGACATGGGGGGTCCTGGAGGTAAGAGAGTCAGATCTGACATGGTTCCACACGCTTCAGTCAGCATCGGGGCTGCAAGTTCCAGAGAGTCCAACAGAATAATGGTATTCCAGTGGAAGGGACTGTAGTGAGATTAAAAAGTCTTGTAGAAATAAACAGCAGTAGCTGCAAGATATTAAGAAGCCATATTTCCCACCTTGAGTAAAGAGAGTAAAGAGTATGATGACCTTCTTATCTGCAGTGGGTGGGAGTCTGTGAGGGTAACTGCCTTGTCCCTGTATCTCTATAATGTCTGCCTTTCTTTAGTCTCCTGAAGGCTCAAATACTGGGTAAATCATCAGATAGGGGGAGGAGCGAGCAGAGCTGTGGAGAAGATGACTCTTGCTTTGCTCTGACCCACACACAACACTTCTCAGTAGATTCTGACTAACAACACGGTTGCATGAGTGAATCTCGCTTTTTTTTTTTTAAATACATTATTCAAGTTTGGCTATTGCTCATACTTAATACTTGTGTTAGTGTGTGAGATTGAAAAGCAAGATGTTTTTTCACATTCTATAAAAATGAGGGCAATGGAAATGGTTTCAAAAACATAAAAGAGCTCATAGTAAGTAAAAGAGATGACTCTCATTAGAGTTGTAGTTAGTTACTTTGACTGCTATCTAATAGTGAGTGTTTTGATTTTAAATAGCAATATACTAGATACCTGAAAATGTACAAGTAAACAAGTATTGTGTCAAGTCAAAACATGAACTACAAGATATTAAAAAGACAGAAACAAAGTTTCATCTGTTTATCTGTTTTTATCTGCTGTGAATTTCCCATTTCGGTAAAAGTATTTTTAGCCACACAAACTGTATTGTCTTGGAACATGTCCACATCACACAAACACATAATTATTTATTAGTGGTGGAGAGGGAATCGAGTTTGTGTGTGTGTGTGTGTGTGTGTTTGTGTGTGTGTCTGCATGTGTGCATGTGTGTGTGTGTTTGCTTGTATAGTTAACTATGTGAGGAAAAATTTGAGCTGCAAATCACTTCAATGAGGAAAATCAAAGATATTCCAGTGCGTGTCTTTTTAAGACACCTCTCAGGTGAAGTTTGAGTGTTTGGATTGAATTTTAAGGTTTGGCTCATGCTGGGGCTGGGGAATGTATTATGTCAATGACTGTCCTCTCTTTGATTGCTGTACAAACACACAAGTGTGTACGAAAGTTCCTAAGAGATGGAGTTTTTGACATAATGTCAAGCTCAAGTCAATGCGGAACTCAGGAGGAATGCAGCTCTTTGGAATATGTCAATGACTTCAAGACAGCTGCTGTGTATCTTCTAAAATTACAATAATTGTCAAATTAGACAGAGCGTTTCTCCTTGTATTGTTTGGTGTAATAATGAAAGGTTTATGATTACACCACACAAATCTTTAGTGTTCACAAAGTGAAGTCTTGACATATCATTGAGGTAAGGTACTTTATTTGGATTAACTTAGTGAAAAGGTGAAATACCATTCAAATTGAATTTAGCTTTTCAATGTGTGGACCATTTGTTACTTCCACATAACATTTTGAGACAGGGGTGGGCAATTATTTTGGGTGGCGGGCTACATTTTCGATTTCATTTTTATGCGCAGGCCAACAAGGTATCATGTAAATTGAACAAAATGAAAATTGCAGTCTAAATATTTAATTTTTGGGGCATTTTATTTCAATTTTAAAGCCATGAATGATCACATAAATGTACTGACACTATTTTGTATGCAATCCTCCATACAAAATTTTTAAAAAGGAAGAAAAGGAGTTTTCAAATTCAATATTGATAAAAAATACCATATACATTTTCAAAGAAAGTAGTTTGGCATGTCAGATAAGAAAGTAAAATGGGGCGGATGTGGTCCGCGGGCCGTAAAATGCCCAGGTCTGTTTTAAGAGGATTTTTCCTCCAATGCTTTGTATCAAACTTTTTAGCCTCCATGTTAACGTCTGTTTGGAATTCAACTCATAATTTAAGGGGCTAACTTTTTTGTCGCCATGATTCTGTGATAAGTAGATAAGTAGATGATCCTGTCTTCTCTGTCCAAGCGATACAGTGCTAGAATCCGATTCTACCTTAGATATGCTGTTTGTAGTTAATGGTAACCTTCTTTTATAAGTCATCATTTACACTTTTATCAGTTATCATTTACACAATTCCAAACCCCTCCTTTTGATATGTTTTAACTCAACCACATGTAAGAAATAATGATGTGGACTTTTGAGAATTTTCTCACATGCAAAGTTGCTATTTGACAGAGTTGTTGGTGTGTTTTCCTGTCATGTTTCAGAGTTATTAGAATGTCTGTTTGATTAATTGACAGAGGAAGATTAATGCATGGTATAGACCATTCATCCTCCTTAACTTACTGTCAGGAAGAAGGGTCTCTAGATCCCTGATAAACGCATTATTGTTTTGTCTTACCATCAATACCATAGCAAACAGAAGTTATTCCAAAAAAGAGGCATTGCAAGGTCACTACTCAACTGATAGCAGTAGGCCACATATACAACCCATCATGGTGAGAATTAAAGAACACCTAACCAGTGCATACATTTTATAGGTTGATTTCTTTTTTGAAAAAAAATCATATGATCATTTCTGAATAGCATCAAAATCCTTTGCAAAATAGATAAGGTAGTGCACAGTCTGTGCTCAAGAGTGTTAGTCAATTACCATCTGGAATATTCCTCCAGAATTCCAGTGACATCACTGACCCCTAATTCAACTTAAAAAGAAGTGGTGAGTGAGTTGGAGGGAGAGGGGGCAGACCTTAGAAACCAGCAGAGGACAGGAACAGACAAATGCATGGAGAAAGTGAACGGGAAGTCTTAAAATAACATTTCAAATGACGACAGTAGCCAGTCAACGGCTGAGGTGGCATTCACAGAATCCTCTTTGACACAATTTCCACATTTTTAATGCATTTTAGCTTTTGTGGCGTTCCTCTTTAGAATTCAGTGAAGGGATCGTATGATACAGAGAGAAAGGAGTGGTAACATTCCTGCTGCTGATGCAGACCTGTTAACAGCAGCCTGAGGTCAAAGAAACATCCCTGTTCCTGTGAAACTGAACTAGGTTAGAAAATTGTCCTTTTTCACCTCTGCTTGGAATGATGGCTCTTCATGTTCTCAGTTTGTGATTCTATCTTTATTTTCTGCTTTGAGGCATATGCAGCTATGATTTCCAACAACCAGCAGGATCTGGCTCTCTCTTAGAATACTGCAGACCTCCTCAGGGCCCCACAGTCACTAACAGGCCCCCAAGCTCATGCTTCATTCCACACTTTTCCAGCAAATACATGTCTTTCACACATTTGCAATAAATCAGTAAAAATCTCAGGAAAAATTACCGGGACAATAGCAAAACTACAAACTTTAAACAGTTTTGTCGAATGAAACGGAAACAAAATTAGGAATAGAATATCAAGAGAGCTAAATGAAAGAAATCGGCAAGAGGTCACCAGAAATGTATAAAAATGTTCAAGAAATTTACCCTGAATTAGTAGGAAATCTACTGCAGTTACCAAAATTCACCAATAAAATCGTGACAGTGTAACAGTGGGAGTAAACCTGCGACAGAAGACCTGTGATTTGGAAACAAATGTGAAAAACACATGTATAAAATGAAACAGAGTTGTCTGTTTTCTGTTATATTTGCCCAAGTTTTGCATCTAAATGAAATAGTATGATAATCATATTATCTGAAAGCGTGTGATGACATCCACACAGGGTTCATAGGCTTTGAAATGACCCTTGAAACTAAATGCAGATTTATGAGTTTATACTATGGTAGAGCAGAAAACGAAATGTTCTCTGACATACTCTATTCTGGGAAACAGTGCAAAGGCAAGCCCATGTCCCAGAAGAACACCAAGACATTTAGAGGACGTCAACATTACTGAAAATTAATTTCTCCCTGAACAATTGGCAAACCTTCCGTTATCCACCCACTACAAACAAACACGGGCTAAAATAATGTACTGTATGTACAAAAGGTTGTGGCACAATTAAGAGCATCTTGCCAAAATTCAGAGAAGGAGAAAAAAAAAATGCAGAGCCTCTGAGCCAAGGCAAATGCTGGCTGTGCCTTCCCCAGCGGAGTCTTTAGAAAGGATTCATCAAAGGTGACGGGGGCCAGGAGAAAACAACCCTTTCAGGCCCAATGACGGATGGCAGTCCCCAGATACATCCATTCTTCAGATCAGTTTGTGGTTAACTCTGGGTTTAAAAAAACATCACTGTGAGGAGGGAGTAGAATGGTCACTACTACTTCTGACCCTCAGCAAGAAATACACAAGACCCGCACTTTCCACAACAAAACGAGTTAAAAGAAGAAATTTGAGAAGCTGGGTTCAGCCAAAACGTTGTATGATGAATTATACGGATATGCGACCTGACAGGGCACATGCAACAGAAATTACTTTTTCCACTTTAATAAATATCTGCATTTGTGCGATTGCACCTGATGACAGATGGGTCATTAAGCTTCTTTTTGAATCTCTGGATTAATTTACATAAAATAAATATATAAATAGAAATGCAACATGGTCAAATAAGCCTGCCAGAGAGCACTACTTTTTTTGATATGCTGACAGAAGCATAAGAAGTCTTCTTTACTTGTCTATTTGGGCATGGAAATATGTGGATAACAAACTCAGAAGCTGTTTCTTGAAAAGGATCAATCTCTCTTCCCTGTCTGTGGTGTGCGTCATTAAAAACAACTCAAAAAGGACAATTGTCCTCCTTTATTAAGTTCTGCTTGAGACAGTCAGAATGAGAAAACTAACTTGGACACACAGATAATCATCAGTCACTGCTCTATGTAAGAACTTGTACTGATTTTTTTTGGCATGTCAGTAATGACTAACCCAGTGTTTTTTATCCTCTCCTGAAAAATAACTAATTCTAATTTAATTCTTTCCCATATTTCCTCAATATCAGAGCGTAATATCAGATCCTGTGATAAAAGTAGAGTAAAGATATGTGGGAGAGTGAATAATTCAGGGTGCATGTGACACACAACACTCCTCCTGCTCTGATTCACATGTACAATTGTCTTTTTTTGTTTCACTTAAAGTTTCTTCTGCTACTTCACTCTCAGCTCCCTTTTCAATATTCATGCCATCCATCTTTTCGAATAGACCATCTGAGAAGGGAGCTGGTAAGATTCCATGACTGTTATTGTCAAACAATATGTCAGGCTGCTAATGACTCTCAGCCCCAACTCCGGTCATTCAATATTAAACTATATATTTTTAACAGAATGCTGTGATTTAGGTATGGTTTGATTTATTCCAAGTAGCATTTTAAGGATATTATAAGCATTAACTCTATCTATCTATCTATCTATCTATCTATCTATCTATCTATCTATCTATCTATCTATCTATCTATCTATCTATCTATCTATCTATCTATCTATCTATCTATCTATCTATCTATCTATCTATCTATCTATCTATCTGTCTGTCTATCTGTCTGTCTGTCTGTCTGTCTGTCTGTCTGTCTGTCTGTCTGTCTGTCTATCTATCTATCTATCTATCTATCTATCTGTCTATGATGGTATATACTATAAGTATATATTTATAAATAAAAAAATCTGTTAGTGTGTGTGTGTGTGTGTGTGTGTGTTTGTATAGTGGGTACATATATATATACACACACACACACACAGATATATATATATATATATATATATATATATATATACATACATACAGTATATATCACACTTGTTGGGCTGTAGTAGTTTTGAGTTAGAAGTGGGAAGTTACAGCCTGACAGTTGAGATGAGTCATTAAAGACTGCAAGATGTTTGATTGGAAATTGTGTCATAGTGAACAGCAGGTTATTCTTATACTTCCATTTAAAAATCCTTGGACATGTCTGTTATTTTATCAAACCACACTCAAGGAATTGTTGCTTACTGGATAACTCATGTCTCATCCCAGCAGGTGTGTGTGTGTGTCAAGATCAAGCCTTGCTGTTATCACTGCTTTACAGTAAACCACAATGTATTCCACACTGTCACACCCTAGCAGCTGTGACCAGAGTGTGAGCAGTCATCAGAAAATATTTGGGATATCTCTCCCAGTTACTGCTGTCATACCCTCAAGCCCCATACTGAGGGTTAGACAAGCAAATGTCTACAGGATGAGTCCAAAAGATTTCCTCAGTGATATGGATAAGCAAAATGACCCCAGATTGCAAAAATTTACTTTACAGATGATGGTTTCTCACTAATTTCCTTGGTGTTGGTTATGTAATCCGTTATTCTGACCACAATTGTTGCACAGTATAAAAAATGAATCTTTTGAAATGAAAAAAGGTTTTGTTTTTGGATAATTATTGAAGGACATTTTTGTAATTTGCAAGTACTTTCTTGTTTGTTTGTTTTTCATGCAATCCAAAATCATGAGAAAATGACGTAAATATATGACAAAGGATAACTCAAACAGCTGGGGAAAAAAAGGAAGACATTTAATCAAAATCTGCAAGGGATCTTTTTTAAATAAGTCGGAAATTGTCTCAAAGTAATAAAAAAATTAAATGATGAAACATTCTTAATGAGGTTTTCATAGTTTTTAATGTTTCAATAGATTATTTGTGTAATGTGGCCTCTAAAGCCCGCTACTCCGCAATTTACCCCTTAATGGAACTGATTTGAACTTTTTGGTATCCTTCAATTTAAAGACTTATTCGTCCCCCTCGCCTGTGAGTGTGTGCAATATAAACACATTCTGATAGCAAGAGACCGCTCTAACATGAACGGAGCCCCAGTTCCACTGCAATGAGTCTTTCTATCCAGGCAGAAACATCGGAATTCCTGGAAGACGTTTTGCTCTGCCATAATGTTGAAACAAAGCACACACATTCCACATAGGGGGGATTAACGGGCCCTCTGTGGAAGCTTCTTTGACGGATTACTGTGTTGTTATTTGTGATACGAAGTCGGCCATTAAGTGATATGGCAAGATAACAGTGGTATTCTTTGAGCACCATCATTAGTTTGATCTTCCTTGAAATTTGCCGAATCATTTCATAGGATTTAGCACAAAATTCTGAAGGTCCGCAAAGTTAAACAATCCGCTCAAAGCCAAATCAGGCAGCAACTCATGCCCAATTGATCATCTTGGTGGGGGTAGAGGACTGATCACAAAGGTTGAGCAGCTTTAAAAGCTTGCCACAGGCCTTTATACCATGATGTGATTGTTTTTTTTTTTTGTGGTGGATATTTTTGTGGTGTTATAATGATAGTAATCTCTGTTGCCACACAGCAAGAATGTCGTGAATCTAAGTTTCGGCCATTTCATGTCCATTTTGAGGTTACATGTCTCCTTTTGTCTGTGAGGGTGTCAAGGGAGAGAGAGTGGGTCCCTGGGTGCTGCGTGCAGCTGCAAACTTGCTGAAGCTGTTGGGTTTAAGATGGGTGGGGGGTGGGGGGTTAGGTAACAGATACAATAATACATAAATATTTTCTCTCCTTGCTACAAGACAAGAAGTTATTTGTTATTTGTGTATTTTGAACAAAGTATTAAAAATGTAAAAAGTACATTTTTACATGTGCCTTTGAATATTACAAGCAAAAAAAAATGCAAACAATAATTCACTTTCAGATTTTTAATAAAAATTAGGCAAAACAGGTATATTGCTTAAACAGCAAGCTTGGCAAGATGGTTCTGATTCATTCTGGCTGATTCTAACATGCCAAATGTTGCATGAAAATCCTTCTGCTGGCTTAATAAGAAAAAGGGAGACATTAATTCATTGCTGTAGAGAGAAGAGCAAAGACTGGCAGTGTAGTTCAAGCAAAATGATCCAACAATCATTTGCAGCTAACGTGATTTAGCTGTTAAGTTTGGAGGTCAAGTTAAGTTTCTCTACTTTTAAATTGTTTATTTGTTTGTTCCTTGCCTTGTGTGTGTGTGTGTGTGTGTGTGTGTGTGTGTGTGTGTGTGTGTGTGTATGTGAGTGTGTGTGTGGAGGGGAGTCAACTGAGTCAAGTAATTAAAAAGCTATTCACTCCACCTAGGAAGGCAGGGAAGTTACTCATGCAACGCATCCTGACAAGGTCACTGGCTGATAGATGAGCCTGAGCAGGGGGATTTTTCAGAGATTGTGAGGGTGAGCAGAACTGTGGGAACCAGACAATTAGTGGGTGGAAGGTAGGCAGCCATGTTGGATGATGACCATGAGACTGGTTTACATGGACACTCACCACTTGGCTGGCTGACAGGGAGAGTGCAGACACCTGGGCTCAACTTACTCCTCGCTCAGAGTCATTTATCTTGTAGGAGGATGGGCAGGCAATTTGCCAGCAGTTTAGGCAAAGCTATTTCTAATCAGACAAACCTGGATGTTGTCAGAAGAGACATATTCATTAAAACAAATATTCCAGACCTTCATGTAACAATGTATCCAGTCAAGACATTACCAGTCATAAGTTATTGACAGCTTGAGCACTATATGTGCTTATCACCAGTGCCTCCACATCAATTTACCAGTTTTGATATACACTGTATAATGTAAGCAATCGTAAAAATAAAGAAATTAAAAAAAAAAAAAACTGTCATTACTCATAATAACACACTCAATATTATTGTGTATTGCATCATCCTATATATACATGAGTATTTGGGCAGTATTTGAGTTTTCCGCTAAAATAAAATTCCATACAGAATCCCATAACATCCACACTCCCTAATGTCACCAAGTTTGTTGTGGAAAAATGATTGAAATATCTAAGTCTAGACCCATTTTTGATGAGATGCTAAAGTGAGATACCAACATAACATCAGTGATAGAATAAGTTTAATATATCCCCATTTTGTGCCTGTATATTTTTCTGGGCCAAGGAAGCAGATTGTTGTCAGTATTCTGAGTCAAATGGTTGGTAATTATGTATTTTCTTTACATTAAATCTTGGTCACACTGTGCATTTGTCTTTGTCATCCAAATATGGTTGGTGGCCAGCTGCGTGTCTCCAAGGAATGTGCATGTAGCAGACAAGTTTATCATATAGGGTACACATAAAAAGCTGCTTTTAAGTTTTCAACTTGGCGCAGATGGACCAACATATACAGGGATATGAGTCTGATATATTATTCGGTATTTAATATGTATCTGAAGATCATTTTTATCAAGTTTGCAAAGGTTAGATTAAAAATTAAATTTGAAAAAATTACAACAGAATTCTAGCAATCAGATAATTGTCCTGTGATCAGTGTCATTAATATACACTGTAGAAGTCTAATATCCATTTCATTATAGAGCATTTTGACCTGTATATTGAAAAGGCTACAAGGCATTATAACACAGAGTGGCATTTTAAAGACCTTCTAAAGAATACTAAAACATGTCTCATGTGCACCTGGAACTTCAAAGCCCCCCAAACTCTTACTCTGGACTTGAAATACACCAGGCACTTGACAACAGCTGTTAATCAGATAATGAAAACCCCAGAGTTACACAAGCACACTTGTGAGGAAGCAACTATAAATTCCTTGCAATGACAGCATACAAGGGCAGGGAGAGAGCGAGGGTGAGATTTGGTACCAGGCATTTCCCTTCCCTACAGAATGAAGCATCATAGGAACACCACAGTGAAACACTCCATCAGCCATTCCCTCACAGCATACTATTTTATGGTGTGTATCCTGTAGAATGTAACAGATCCCTGGCTGTAACTGCTAAAAACACCAGATCGCTGGGGAATTTTGACTTTGACATGACATATTTTTGCGGTTCAAAAAAAAAGAGTAGCAAAAATGAAATGTGAAAAAAACAACAAGAAGTGCAAGTCATGGAGCCTTAGGGAAATGGAAAGCACCCCGCAGTATCCTCACCCCTGGACATCGCCTGCTCAAACACTTCGAATATTGGAAACCCGACTCCTGAGTTTAAGGGTGAACTAATGCACCACTTACTCTCTTCACCTCGATCACCCAGTGACCTAACATTTTAACAATACGCAGGATCCCACAAAGTACAGAGGCCCAGCAAGTGCATCCACAGGTCAGTGGGGTCATTGTGGGGGATTGTTGCCCTCTGACACTGACTCAATGTTTCCGGGTTGGAGGCTCTGAGATGGGCCTAGTATGGTGGTCTACAAAGATCAACTGAAGATAACCTCCAGGTTCACCGCTCTTACTATCACCTTAGTGATGCAGGGTTAATCCCCCCAAAGAGGGGATTGATATAAAATATAGGCTATAGGAAGTAATGAATGAGAAGATTTAGGAGGTTGTCTCACATCTGATGGGAGGATTGTATAAAGTTAAGGCATTTAATTCATTTATGCATTGGATCAAAAGGAACATTTTTTCAGGTATTTTAAGGGAATCAGAATAATTCATTGTACAATCGGTGTGCAAAGAGGTGAGGCTGGTATCGCAACTAGTCGACTATGCCTTTAACTGCATGAACCGGAACAGCAAGTGTTTCGCCGGCGATATTGCCTGTTCTTTTCCGCTCGGGTCTCCGCAGTGGTGGGAGCGTGGATTTCGTCGTCTAGGCTCACATAGTCACCGAAAATGAGTGTACCGGCATTCATCGACATAACGGAAGAGGACCAGGTACGTCTTATATTTCAGACGCCACGTTGTTCCGATCTTATCGGAACGACTCGCTAAGCGAATCAGATCATCCACATACATTAGCACGTTAGCTAGCACAAATGCTAGTCGCTTCATGGAGGTACCATTACGTGCCGTTTGTTAGCTAATTTAGCAGGGGTGTATGGGAAAACATACACGCCTGTAAACATTATCCCCAAATCTATGATATTGGATTATAGCATCTCTTTGTGTTCAGACTGTTGTATTTACAGCTAACGCTGTCAATCAACGCAAACTTTACTTACTAAGCAGACAGCTAAGATTAACAGCACTAAGTGCTTGGGTTAATAGTATTTTGGTCAACATACTGGTTAACTGGTACAATTAAAGGTCGTTTTCTTGATACAAAAGCAGGGGATTACAGATACATGTTTGCATTGTATTTAAATGTCATTGCGCAATAAAATACATTGTACTTTTTGCGAAATTATTTTTGTGTACAGGCGTCAGAGCTGAGGGCCTACATCAAGTCCAAAGGAGCAGATATCTCCGAGGAGAACTCTGAGGGTGGACTCCATGTAGATCTGGCACAGATCATCGAAGCGTGTGACGTTTGCCTCAAGGATGATGATAAAGGTAATGATTTATTTCATTTGTTTTTCATACAGTGCCAGCAACAAGCAATAAATTGTTTGCAGATACTATTGCATTGTCCAAAATTACATTCTGTGTGCTACAGGTAGATTATATATGGTATTAATAATTTAGCAACTTCACAGTAACATGTCTACTCAACCCAAGTATATCAGAATTTTTATTTTATTGGACAGGTTTGGAGTCCTTGTGCTCTATTGTCAATGTCTCACCGCTGCATTTCATTGTCGTATATCAGTATTTTCTTCAATGCAGTTTTCAGGTACTCTACATTTTCTCAAAAATGTATGCAACTGTTGTAATGCTATGTAATAGTATACAACATATAGATATATAATATTATACATGTTCTGTATTGAGATTTTGGTCATATTTTAGTGTCCTTGCTATTTGTTTCATGTTGTAATGAAATTTTGAAGTCAGCTTTATTTTAAAAATGCTGTTTATTCATTTGGCACAGGTGTGATGATGGGCTTATGGCTGTTACTCTGTCGGGGGATGCTTATTATCTGATCACTGACAAAATGATTTGTTTGCCGTGGAAAACAACCATTCATTCGGAATTTAGCTGTCTAATTTTGTAAAATAAACTCTAAATCTAAATATTCATCAAGTTATTAATATATGTTACATTTATTCAAGCAATCCTGTGTTCACACACAATATGCTAAAACAAATTATCCTCACAGCACATTTAATAATGGAAATATGAAATTGTTTCCCATCAAGGTCTATGTTTCAATTGAATATATCTACTGCTGCATAAATGTATTAATGCTGCCCTTTTCTGTATCCCTCTGTAGATGTAGAAAGTGTGATGAACAGTATTGTGTCCCTACTGTTGATCCTGGAGACAGAGAAGCAAGAAACTCTCATTGAGAGTCTTTGTGAGAAACTGGTCAAATTCCGTGAAGGAGAGAGACCCTCTCTCAGGATGCAGTTGTAAGTTCCCATTTGCCCCTGAACTCATTCAAAGAATCTTCTCTTTTTTAATTTCTTTAAAAGTCATAAGACTAACAATTCCAGCTGTTCTGATGTTAAGTAGGTTACTGCTGGGTTATTTTACACTTTTGGTAAAGCAATCACTTCAGCATGATAACATGCTAACATGTTACATGTTAACATGTTAACATGATTTTATTTAGATTTTCCAAAAGTACATGTAGAGGAAATTTGGAGCCATAGCACCAAAAAACTATTTTTAAAAACAAGAGCTTTGTATTTACTGATTGGTCTGCGTTAACTGCAAATATAATCTCTATCTTGAACTGAACAAATAAAAAACATTTCCTTTTTTGTTACAGGCTGAGTAACCTGTTCCATGGCATGGATGAGAATACACCAGTAAGATACACTGTCTTCTGTAGCCTCATTAAGGTGGCAGCGACCTGTAATGCCATTGCCTTCATCCCAACGGACCTTGATCAGGTATATGTTGGCAAAGTAAAAACCTGTCTATATTTATCCACAGAATCCTTTTTTTTCCTCAATAGAGCATTGTTTTTTTTCTTTTCAATTTCACTTAAATGCACATGTCCATCGGAACAGGTCCGAAAGTGGATTACTGACTGGAACCTGAACACAGAGAAAAAGCACACTCTTTTGAGGCTTGTATACGAAGCTCTGGTGGACTGTAAAAAAAGGTAAGTAAATGCTCAGTCAAGTCTTATATAATTGCTGAAATGTCGCAGCCCTCATCAATAGAGATAGATTTTTCTCAGTTTTACAATGCAATTTTAAGTTGAAAACTTTGGGTGATTATTTCTTTTAATTAAACCTTAATTTGTTTAATATGATATGAACAAAAGTTCTAATTCTGTTCATTAATTTGAAATAATGGTTCTATAGTTAGCCTGTGGATGTTAGCCTGTGGTCTTTCACTTGTATTACAAATAAAGCTATAAATATTTGCAGTGAGCCTGCAGCAAAAGTGATGGTGGAGTTGTTGGGGAGTTACACAGAAGACAATGCTTCACAAGCACGTGTTGATGCCCACAGGTAAACCTGAAGCTCTTGTGTTTTTTTTTGTTTATTTTTTGAGTTTTGTTTTTCATAATTCAACCTTGATTTACTGCACACCCTTTATATATTTGAATTTTCCTCTACAGATGTATTGTTCGTGCTCTCAAAGATCCCAACACCTTCCTCTTTGACCACCTGCTAACCTTAAAACCAGTTCGTTTTCTGGAGGGAGAACTCATCCATGATGTGAGTGCCTCAGGATGGTCAGATTGCCCGCGTTTTTTTTCTTTGCAGTTGACAGTCTACTCAGTTAAGTTTATGCATGTTGATTTCGGCTAGTATCCATCAAGCTCAGTCGTCTGACAACCTCTATGCAATGTAATTGATGGGTTTAGAAATGTTGTCAATTACTTAAAGGAAACGCATAATTAGAAAAATGACTAAAATATTAACTTTATCCTGTCAGTAAGAATGTTCTCTCCAGTGTATCCGTGGATACAAGTTTCACAGCTTTGCTCCTTCCTTCCTTTGTTTCCATAGCTATTAACAATCTTTGTGAGTGCAAAACTGGCAGCATATGTGAAATTTTACCAAAGTAACAAGGACTTCATTGATTCTCTTGGTAAGTATATAGCTTGAAGTAGGAGTTAAATTATTCTGTTTGAAGACACAAACAAAAGGGCTTTATAAATAATTTTGATTTACTGTTTTTTTACATAATGCTCTGCTTTTAAGGGAGAGGGGAGAGATGACAGATTTGCTGGCCTTGGGCTTTACTGAATGTGTGTTTTTCCAACTTGAACTACATCTCTTGCAACAGTGTTCCAAAGCAGTTCTGCTTGGATTTCTTTTACAAGCATTAAAGTAAAAGGCCTTTCATTTGTTTCAAAGCAGATAAAATTTTTATTGCACAGCAGCAAGTTGTAGTTTAGGGGGAGACAATGATTTTGATAGTTCTTATTTTATTTAATTTTCTATTTTCGACCACATCCAAAAAATTGCCTTAGCCACCGCATTACACTTTAGAAGTTGCTTTACACTGGTCTCACTCATAAAGGTTATGCCAATTTCCTGCACTCTGATAGTTATCTGTTGACAGAAAACTGGAATGTGTGTGTGTGAGCAGTGTGCCTTTTCTCACTACTGGATGATTAGTTGTAATTACAAGTGTGTGTGTAGGATGGACTCTCCAAACAGAAAATGCAGAGTGGTGTTTTGGTTAATAAGTAGATTCCCTGCCTACAGGTCCATAACTGTAGAATCAGTAATCACTGGGAAACTCCCAAAGTCAGGAGTAATGGACCA
This sequence comes from Fistularia commersonii, assembly GCF_037954325.1. Classification (NCBI taxonomy): domain Eukaryota; kingdom Metazoa; phylum Chordata; class Actinopteri; order Syngnathiformes; family Fistulariidae; genus Fistularia; species Fistularia commersonii. The sequence continues at coordinate 5,604,672 of NC_141310.1, read as the reverse complement.
TGACTGTTTTTTACTGTTCCACAGGCCTGTCTCATGAGCAAAACATGGCCAAGATGCGCCTGTTGACATTCATGGGCATGGCTGCAGAATTCAAGGAGATTTCCTTTGACAACATGCAGCAGGAGCTGCAGATTGGAGCTGATGATGTCGAGGCTTTTGTCATTGACGGTAGAAGCATTTCATGTCAATTAAATTGCAGCAGTCCACCCTTATTAAATGTCCCGCCTCTCACAGCGAGGCAGTTAAAACAAAAACATTGAATAGTGTCCGCTTTTGCATGTACGGTACTCTCAATTTGTAATCGGTTTACTTGTATTCAGTGTCACAGTTTTTGTCTATTTCTTGAAGTGGAATGCAGTGATCAGAAATCATCCGTAGGATTTTACTAACTGCGATGGCACATGATCAAGAATAGCATTTTAGTGCTGAGTAACAGGGATTTGCATCCTCTACAATTTTGCATGTAGATTCTTAAAACGTTGATGTCAGATGATCATTTGGTGCTTGTTGTTGGTGCTTTTACTTTTTTTTTTTTTTCTTCTAATGCTTTTGTTCGGTGTCCTTTTTTTTATAGCTGTTCGGACCAAGATGGTTTACTGCAAAATTGACCAGACACAACGAAAAGTTGTTGTGAGGTAACTATGTTGTCAAACTTTCATATTTAATTGTTTAACGTGTCTATATTAGATTAGAATATGTTTGATACCATTCCAAGCCACCACAAAAGATACCCTGTCCAGCTGCCATATGTTAGTGGATCGCTTTAGCCTCAATTACACACCCTTAAGCATTGATGGACACCCTGCTTCACCTGACTCGATAATAAACATTTTGAGACCACTAAAATAATGCACTTGTCCTTTAGCATATCATATTAATTGCTAATGTGATTGTTAGAATAGTTTACTTAATAAGACAGTAGTGTTTGTTTGTATTTTTTTAAGCCCTGATAATGACATCCCTTAGCTTTTTTCTGTAGCCCTGTCAAATCCATCCTAATTCAGTGAATTATTGGGTCTCTAATAACGTGCTCCAGGAATAAAATGGTATCGTAATTCTTGTTTTCCTAAATCTGTGCAAAAGAATTGTCTGCGGTCAGTCTTTTTACAAAATGTCAGGTTCTGGCCTGTTCAGCTCTGCTGAAAAATGTAAAATGTTTTATGGCTCTTCTTCGATATGGTTTGGACCTAGAAGTTTCTGCTAAAGAATATAATTGATGCGCTGTAGATTTCAAATGACCATGTTTTTGTAGGTTATTTATTCTTGACTTCTGCCTGTATTATTTTGTCAATTTAACATTCTCTGTGTTATTTTCCACTCAATCAGCCACAGCACACACCGAACCTTTGGCAAGCAGCAGTGGCAGCAGCTGTATGACAGCCTCAGCTCTTGGAAAGGCAATCTAGCCACTGTCAAGACCAGCCTATCAGCCCTGTCACCTTCCGCTTAATTCCACGTGAACATGACTGGCCAGACCACCTGACCCTTTACCATCTTCTACCCTCCAAATTCCTCAACTGAAATAATCAGTTTTTATATTCCTCCAATAAAACAACAGTGGATATTACCATTAATTATGTCTGTCTGTTTAAATATAAAAGTGTGCAAGAGTTTGTTTTGGGTTTAATCAACATAATACATTCCGCATAACACTAACACAACTTGTTCTGGACCTATCAAACAGCCAAAAGTGTAGTGTTGAACAATATAGTCATTCTCTCCAAACTACTTGTTCTCTGAATACCCACATCTTTTCATTTTTTTCTATGTCTATTTCATTTACTGACTCCACTTGCATCTCTACATCTGGTTTTGATAAATGGACAGCCTGCTAGTATCAGATGAACTTTTGACTTTGATTGAGAAATGAGCTGTAACAAAGAGCTCACTTGTCTGGGAAGTGACAATGGCAATGGGAACTTAATGTGAACTTATCTGTTAAGGTCATCCCTGTATGACTGTAATATCAACACTTGGTGCTTGTGGTGTCAGATGATTCACTGCCTGGGCACATTTGAAACTGTCCACTTGGTTGATAGATTCTGTCCAGCTGTAGTACACGCAAATCACTCAACTCCTGATTTGTGTGGAAACTAGAAAACAACTTAAACTTGCATTTGCCTGTACCAAAAGTATGGTGAAGCACTGCTCTGGATCATTAAGATGGTAACTAATGATATATGACCCAGGCATTAGGTGTTAAAAAGGGTCTGCTGAACTTCTCTTGCTCTGGGGTTGTGATGAAATCAGCACAAGCTGACGAAGTGCAGACTACTGACATTGCACTATTTTGATTCCTACCCTGCGTCACCTTTGAAACAAAAAAGTGAATTTGGCAGTATGTTAGTGCTTGGCCTGTGAAAAAACAAAAAAAGATCATTGGATCTATAAAAATGCTTTTAAAATACTGCAATGATAAAAAGGGCATATGAACAGATGTGTTCGTTTTTCTTGTATTTCAAAGGTCTGCGTAGACTCACTACTCACCTCTGTCCAGTTGTCCATAGGGAGCAGCATCCCGAGGTCTTATCTGAAGGAGTAAATCCTAAAACACATTCTCCAGAGCACAGCCTCATCACAGCCACCCGCAAGGTGAAACATAGTGCAGATAGTAAGTAATATTGCCAAGGCTGAACAGAATGTTGCCAAGCTTGACATCTTTGTTCATATCTTTTAACAAAAGTCCCTTTTGTCTAAAAGTGATAGGTGTAACAAACTTGGTCAATGGTCCCTCTGGTCTCCAATTTGTCTCACTGCCTCTAAGTAACTGTTATGGAGCTGGCCTGTCATATGAGATGGACCAGATTTAAATACTAATGTGTTGTGGTTAGTTAATCGAGTGAAAATGCCATGAGCGCCCCACACTATCATTTTGATATAGTTAGTTTTGCAATTTTTTTTTTTTTTGGTGAGACGCAAGGAGTCTTATTCATTTTCAGATTTGGCTTGGCATGTACAACCAAATAGTGACACATTTTAAATCACATCCTTGTGATGTTATGTGGTATATGACTGTTATATCATCGGACCTAACAATAGATTAAATGTGGAACTCATTCATTTCCCTTGCCCCTTTTCTTTGTATAGACATTCCTGTATATTAATCTTGACTTGACAGAATCCAGGCACCATGCAAAAAAAAAAGGGGGTTTGTCACAGTCCTTCAAGTTGCACTATCCAGTAGTCAGATAGATAATGTTTAATTGTATCCTATCTTTGCCTGACATAAACACTCCCCAAAAGAGGCTGAGGTTTCAAATGGGGCATTGTACGTCCAATTACATGGAGAAGGCGAAACAATAATCTTATAACAGTACCACAAAACGTGAATCTTTATCTACCATGGTCACCATACCGTTATGGTGGAAAATATGTCTATTTTATCACAAAGTATTCTCTAAAATGACAGGTCATTACAAAACTTTTTACCCATACATGGCCTGTAAATTGTACTGTGGTCCCAAGGTACTGTGAGGATATATGAGAAGAGATTTATGCTCGTAAAAGGTTCCTGATGTACAAAGATATACTTGTGTTACAACAGTAAATTTGTGCCCACCCATTAGAGGTGAAGATAAAACATTGTAAACATGACAAAAAGATTGAGAGTAATGTAGTTCAAATGTTTAGGAAAAATATCAGTATTGAAAGGGTCATGAAGGTAATAAACCCATTTAAATTCTTCTAAATCTTTATTAGACAAGTAGAGGTTACATGACAAGACATTAGTTCTGAACATATATGCCAGCATTGTGAGGAGCTTCCAATGAATAAAAACTGAGGTCCTGTTACGAGGAGGGAAGCAAGTTTACTTCATGTGGAATTTTAATGGATTGTGGAGTATTCGGCATAATTGATTATATCAGGGGTTCTCCTAAAATAAGAGCGTTTGTAGAACAAGGAAAAGACAATGTTACTGCTTTAGTTTAGGCCCAAACTGGACTTTCCCTTTTATGGCTTCTGCTGCCATCTAGCGTTTATTGATATTAACGTCACCCATCCATTTCTCCAGGTGTGGTGATCTATTAGTTGAGTCTTCGCAGGTAGTTTCGGAATATCTAAACATCTGCTGGGAGTAAACAAAATTCCCTTCAGATCCAACGACAAGCACTGAAGCTCCTCGGGAACTCTTACAGTTAGAAGTTTCACGTTGTCGTTATATTTGTGTTTATTTTCCGTCCAGGAGTGGGACACTGAAAAATTTCGATAGAAATTTGCCGAAACAACGACCGTAGCCGAACATTTCCTGGGTTTTATCAACTCCCAGTCAGACACCTATTTCTCCTTTTTGACTTTCTTTGTGAATATTAATATTTTTCGACTTTATTTATAGACAGTATTTGCTCTTCGGGCGTAAAAAAAACAAACAAAAACAGACCGTGGTTATACTATTAATGCGCGCTCAAGTTTGCGCACAACCATGTTGTTCGGTGTGACGCTGCTCCTACTACTTCCCTTTGGAGACCTGGCCTGTACGAGGAGGTTACTATCTAAAGACGAAGGATCGCAGGATCAGGACGGTTAGAAGTCTTTTCACTGTCAAAGCAACTCGTATTTTATCTCACGTTCTTTCCAGTAACTGGATGTGTTTGGTCTGTTAGTGATTGTAGACGAAGGAAGCGCAAAAGCTTACTTGGGTCGCCATCTACTGTTCAACCGGTTTGACTTTGAGATCTTCGTCCCTGGAAACCTAGAGAGGGAGTGTTATGAGGAGATCTGCAATTATGAAGAAGCCAGGGAGGTCTTTGAAAACATCCCGAGCACAGTGAGTTGGGACCTGTGTTTGTCTCCTGGGTCTCCTATCTCCTCCATGATAATGAAGACAGAGACCTTCTAATACTGGTGATGTTTTGTTTTGCAGGATGCTTTTTGGAAGAAATACACAGAAGGTGAGAGAGAAAGAGAACTATCTCGATTTTACAATCACTTGAACTGGTAAATCTCTCAGCGGTCTTATCTCTGTGGTCTGATGGTTCTCAGAAAAGGACAAACGTCCCTCTCGTGTCGACATAACATCCCTTTTGGTGGCTTTGATTGCCGTTGGAGTGGCTATTGTTATCATCAGTCTTCTTGTCTGGTATTTCTGTCAAGACAAGTGTAAAGATAACTTCAGCCGTGCTGGGTGAGTAAGCGTTTCTCCACTACCATTCTGGGTACTTGAAGAAATATTTTGAATTAGCTGGCCGGCATGTCTCGGACTAAGCAACATGAATAATAAGAATATCATGAAAACCCAGTTTATCCAGTAATAGTATGTTTATTGTATTCATTTATCAATACCTATCTGGATGCTCTTTGGAAGGCAAAGTAAGAATTTCATGGGATACATGACAATAAATACTTTGATTCTTGAATCTTGAATTAAGGCCATTTTAAACATCCATAGGTGTCTTAGTATGTTCAATATGGAAGCTCAAACATCAGATGCACAGCATGAAGACAATTTGTACCCATCATAGGCTGTAACATCTTTTTTATTCTATCAGAATCAGAATCATTAATACTTAATTGATCTTGAAGGAAATTGAGTGTTCTCAGATGCTATGCTCCATACAGAAAAAAGTAAAAAAAATAAAAAGGGAATGATTAGAAAATAAAATATAATTAGAGATAGTAAAATGATAAAATTTAATAAGTGGTGTTAATGTTTAAGATAAACAAGTAATTATTAGTAGCAATGTCCCTTCTATTCATCTGGTAGTTAAGGGATGTAATTTAAACAAACAAAAAAAAAGGTTTGTTTGTTATTTTTAGATGGTCTCTGATTTCCCCTTTTGTTGGGTGATACCTTGTAAGTTCAGATCACTTTGTGGCAAGAGTTGTGAAATATTGAATATATTTTGAACCCTGTGGTAGCTTGCTCTCAAATTTAATTGTATGGTTGTACAATGACAATAAAGCTTCTATTCTATTCAATTCTATCCTATTCAAGAATAATCACATATGAATTGATTAATCAATTTGATATGAAAGTATTATGAAATTCTAAATATTGTGTAATTGACAGTCTTCTCTGTCAATAGACGTCTGTGTTGCTGTCCCTTAAAATGACCATAATCCACTTTCTGTAACAATAAGACATGTCGCATAATTATGTATTACAATACACTTGACATTGATATTTGAATAGATGAAATCATATAGAAATGACATGATATCTGTTTCCATGCTCCTCAGCTCTGTTGCAGTACGACCAAGGAGGAGCAATGCTTCTCTGATTATGCGAAGGCTAGAGGAAGTATCCCTACAGCCTGTGCTCCCACCTCCTGAATCCTCACACCCTGCGATTGAAATAGATCCTCCAGGATTGCCCTCCTATGAGCAGGCGATAGCAAAGAGTGGACAACACGATGCCCCGCCTCCACCTTATCCCGGGTATTTAGAAATTCAAAGAAGTTTTATTTAACACACGTCTTACTTCTTGTGCACATTTTATAATAATGCACAAATAATTGTAATCTATTATAAGAACTCTCTCTGTTTTCTTGCCAGCTCACGAACTGGAAGCATCCATCGGTAGTGCCTTGAACGCATCTGAATGTCTGTCAGTGTAAAGCAGACAGTTTACATTTACACTGTGCTGCTGGGTTTCTACATCATACTGGACGCCTAATTCTTTCACAATCACAAGATGCCTCTGCTTTATCGTACTGAACAAGGTGTCCCTTTTTTTTTGGTCTCTTGACCATTATACCTTTAGTTTTTCATTTTCACAGTAGAATTACCTTTAAGGATTTCCATCAAGTATGTCTTTTTTGTTGAATAAGCAGTGACCTTGAAATATTTTCTCAGGTGTGTTTATACTTTGCAATATCCCAAACTCTTGCTGAAAAAAAATTGCAAATGCATGTTTTCCTGTCGGTTATTTGGTAAGCATGACGTAGAAGAAATGAAGTATTTCCAATGGTTAGTGGACTTCTACCACACTCTTTATGACACCATATTTCAGTTTTAGGGTTATTTTTTTCACCACAAAATGAGTATTACTAATAATTGAAGAACATCAGACTGCTTCATGACTCTTGCAGAAGGAAAAATGTCTAATGCAGTGGTGTATTACTTTTTAATGTTTTGATGATTTGCAAGGATCCAGGTGCTTGGAACAATCTTAATATTGAGCTGTGTTAAGTGTTAAGTTGATTTTACTCATTACTTGCATGCAGTTCAGTAAGCATGTCATAGAGCGTCAGAAAAATGCTGTTCAGAAAACAACTTTTTTTATTTACACAAAACAACTGTGAGAATGTTTTCTCTGATGATCATGATATGAAATATGTCTGTGGGGGATCTCAGTTCTTCAGGTCAGGGTTCTCGTCGTAAAATCTTGTCATAGCAGCTGGACTTGTTCAGTTCATGCACTGAAGAAGCTGAGAGAGATGAGAAGCGAAAGGTCTCCATAAAACTAAAAAAATCTATTTGTTACAACAAGAATTATGATGAAGTATTTCAACAATTTAAAAGAAGGTTTAGCAAATTAGATACTCTTAACATCTGCATGAAAGAGCCAGAATGCACATCAGACAGGGGCCCCATGCACACAGAAACAGCCTTGTTCTCGTGTTGCTATGTCCTTGTAAAAAAATTTCATTAAGAAAAGTGGAGTACGCCATGAATAGATGAATAGTGACACTCCATTGAGTACTACTTTTGTTAAAGATGATCGTAGATGTAACTGCTTTGTGTGGAAATCTTGTATGGATGTTTTAAATAAAATCTCTATTTTAATTAAACTTTTTGTCTCATCATTCAGTGGTGCGCTTCCGGTTCATGTGTATCAGCATGAGATGTCTGTGCAGACGTAGGCTCATTCTTTTCCAGGACAGAAATGGGAATCTTCTTGTTCTTATGCCAGAGGTCTTTCAAATGTGATGGAACAGCAGAAACTAACAGACGGTTTTTAAAAAAGTCTGACGCATGTCTTGTGTTACTGTCTTTACTTGTACTTGAACTTGACAGCAATAACTGCAAGATTAGATTAAAAGTCATGAAAGTGAAAATTCATTGTGTGATGGTGTGTATAATAGATTTCAGGCTTCGAAGAGTGGGTTGATTTTTGATAGTTGTTTGAGATTGCCATTTTAAATGTAAACCCTTTTGTCAAGTAAATTAGAAAGGTACCGACAAACTTACAGCTTCTGTAAATCCACCTTTAATGATAGACAATATTACATTTCATGGCCAAGTAAACTTTATGGAGCATTACTTATATTGTACAAGAAACAGAGGATACAAAGCAGTGTACAGTACTCTATAGCAGCAATGACTGAATGATCGTGATCAGCTTTTCATCATTTTCACAATTCGTCGACAGATCTGATCATTATGACAGGAGGCAGAGCTAGAGGTTGCAGAGATGAAGATGCTAAGGTTCTCTTTGGGAGTGACAAGGATGGATAGGATTGGAAATGAGTCTATCAGAGGAACAGCACATGTCAGATGTTTTGGAGAGATGGTCAGAGAAGCCAGACTGAGATGGATATGAAGGTAGTTGGTGTGAGAGAGGAGGATACAAAGAATATGGCTTGATGGAGAAGGTTGATTCACTGTGGCGACACCTGAAGGGAAAAGCTGAAAGGACAAGAAGAAGTTGGCAAATGTTAACACCATGGTTTATTTGTCTGACAAGAATCTGAAAAACTAGTTATTTGGGGCTTTGAGCAACTCTTTTTCATCTTTTTGGGAACATGTATTGTCAAATCAATATTATAGTGTACAATGTTCAAGACAATGTGAGATTAAAATTTAGAAATATGCTATTAAAAATAAAACAGAGTGATATTTAAAGTATATTTAATACAACTGGAATCCGTTTGCATACTATTACACAATTTGGCATTACTCCATGAGTTTCATTCCATCTTTGCAAAGCGGGTCAAAAAACTGAGAATCTGTAAGAGCTCAAGCTCTCTCTCTCTCTCTCTCTCTCACACACACACACACACACACACACACACACACACACACACACACACACACACACACACACACACACACACACACACACACACACACACACACACACACACACACACACACACACACACACACACACAAACTTCCAGCGAAACTCTGCGTTGCATCCTGGGAACTCTGCTAACATGGGTCCGTGACAGCATGCAGGGTCTGCACCTTTCTTCATGACGGGAGATGAACAAATTTTAACAAAGTCACCCGGGAAGGGGAGAGGGACGTTTTCATCCAGGATATTGCACGACAACGCAGGGGGTTTCAGGGTCCGTGCGTTGCGGTAACCGGAGTGCCCTGGTCGGTCGGACCGCGGCTGCTACGATGTGCGTCCGCTGCTCCGCGAACCTCCATCGGGGAAGTGAATCTTTCACCGGATGATGGACAGGAACTACCCGACCTCCAGCTTTGCGGACGCGCTGGTTCCACCAGCACAGCCCGTAGCTTCCTGGGCCTATGACCGCAGTACAGCCATCAAGCCAAGGTAAAGGATGAAGGAGAGGGATGGGTTACCTTCCGAAGGAAATTTCGGTGACTGAGGGCCTAGTTTTCCTTGTGAATTGCAGTGTAGGTTATGTGGAACACTGGAGGAACGGAAAGGAACACGCGTTCGGTCGAAGTTTTGTAAGAGGCTTCGACTTGTCAGCAGCTACTCCGCCGTTTGTTACCGTGTTGGTTACCTTGCTAGTTTTCGCTAGCACGCCGTTTGCTCAACATGGCTGTGAGCGGAGTTTGCACAAAAAAACCCAACTCAACACGACAGTGCATTTTTACCCGCTCTCCCGTGGATTTCGCTTCAAGAGGCACTTTTTGTAAACGAATGAGGTTTTATCGGTCAGTGTTCGGGACCGACGGATGCTCGACGTGAGCCTAAACAACACTTGGGCTAACGGCAGTCGTGTCAGATGCGGCTCAGATATTAGTGGCTATTTGTGTTGTTACCTCGAAAGCTAATATGCGACGTGTCAGCTTTGCACATTTCACCCATAAAAGGGAGATGTTAGCTGGCCTTCAGGTGTGTTTACCTGGCTTTTCTAGCAACTTGAGGTGGTTTGACATAGCTCACATGCCGTGGCTGTGAGCCCAGTCGAACTTTCAGTTCTACCGTCAACAATAGTTAGTCAGAACGTAGAACCGTAGGTTAATAAAAACGTCACAAGCAACACAATAGATACTCAAGCGATTCCAAACACCACTACCTATATAAAAGCTGAAGCAGGTTGAGCAATATTGCTTGCTTAATCACTGGTGGTTAATGTCGTTGATTTTCAATTAAAAAGCGTGGCAACGTATATGATCATCTATTAAGTGATTGATTAATGAATATGATCCCTGATTGCGGACTCCAGATTTCCTTGTGTAGTATCACCCCTGGCTAAATGCTGGATCGTGGCATTTGATCAGATTATAGATTGACTGATTACTGAAGAACGGAGTTTGTCACTACTTCTGTATTTGGGGGCTAAGATTTCAAATAAATGACTGTTACGAGGTAAAAAATATGTATTACTTTTACCTGCATGCCCTGTCTGCATTACAAATTACTTGTGCAGTGTGCACCTCCTACAAACGTCCAGCAAACTTGAAATGTTGTGCAATGTGCAAATGTTGAAACTTTTTGTATCTATAGATAAATGTAATGTACATCAAATAGTGCAGGATATTGACTTTGTAATATTTAAATATCTTTAATATGTTCATGTTCAGTTCACCAGTGAATGGTCCTCTTGATTCATTTCTCCACACTTAGTGACAACTATTGTTGTCTCTTGTTTTCTTCCTCTGTTCTGGACAGAGTGAATTCCTAGTAATGTCAGCATGGTTGATGTTGTATAGCCTGGTGGCATCTAATTTGTTTCTTCTGATATCTCTTTAAAAGTAGGTTTCTGTGTAGTCGTTGTTATTGCAGTCCTTTAAGAATGAATGAATCAGTGGAAACCTGACTGGATTTTGGCTGAATCATATTGTGAACTGTCTATGATGTGTTGTTTTACAAAGCAAGCTTCCCAAGCAAGATTAAAATTGGGTGGGGCAAACTGCGAGTCGTGTTTTTCCCATCTTACACAGCCAGGACTTGAAGATAGGCTCTGTATGGGTAGAGAACTTCCTCAATGATTGTTTGTCTTGCTACTTGTGTCAAGACGATACAACTACAATCTGTTTCTGTTTGCAGTCCCAGTTATGGTGCAGCACATCTTGATGTTGAGCTCCTCCAGCGGCAAGGATTCCCTTCTACACACCAGCTTCCCACCTATACAACAGCACACCTTCCTGCTGCAGCAGGTGAGCTTACAGAATCTGCAAAAGTGCAATTGTGAATGGACATTTTCTTAGTTTTATTGAGACAAAAACCTCTGTGTCATTTTTAATCTGCCTTTAAAGCTTGTATAAGAACCTAAAAAGTTTAAATTGAATGAGGTATTAATTTTTCATTTTTTTTAACTACAGCCATAACTGTTTCAGTGGTAAAATTTAGCTCAACTGTCTTAGCATGGCAGCAGTTTATTTAAACAGAAAAAAATGATAGCTGAATAACAGCTGCTCATATGATCTGGGTGTACTGACTCTTTATTACTATCCATCTTTGTTTTTACCTGCTTAGTATTCCACTTATGTAAATTTTTCCAAAACCCAATTGATATTCACCTTTTTTGACTGCTAGGAGTACTCGACTCGAGCAGTAATACTTCTGAGACCTCAATCATGAGCTTCCTGACAGCCATGGAGTCAAGAAGCCTTCAGGCTGGTCCTGTTAGTGCCTCACTGCTTCCTCCATTTAGACCTCCATCATGGCCCACTGGTGAGAAGTCATTTATTACTTAATTGTTTTAAGGAACTCCCCGTTACACCAATTTTATAGCACAGCCACATTTTTGTGCTTTTCTGGTGGATATTAGCTTTTTATTTAGGTGTGTTTTTTATGGTTTCCTGCAGATTTTTTTTAAATAAAACAATATTGAAATTATTTTTTTGATCCATGTGATTTCATCACATAAGATTAGTACATATAAGGTGTACACGCCTGAATATTTTAACTTTTTTTTGTGACAGCTCAATATAAATGAGTGTACACTCCAAGAATTCATTTTTTTTTAATTTTTTTTTATTTGCTAAGCTATCAGTGTATTGTACTTGTAATATAGTTCAAGCAAAGATTGCAAAGGGGGACTCACGCAAAAGCAATCCCAAAAAATTTTACTTGGTCTCTGAGTGATGTATATCATCCAAAACATCTGTTGTATATATTGGTTTGATTTTTGCCAGCTCTTGCACAGCATGAGTTATGTTATGTTGAACATCACAATAATTCCTTTTTTTCCACTTTTGCCATACAGGTACCAACTCTTCTACCACAGAGCTATATTTGACTGGTGCTTTGCCTTCTACTGCTACTTTCCCCACTCCTGCTGCTTTGCCATCCTATCAGCACACTGGTGCATACACATCGAAGACTTATTCTACAAATCCTTCCCTGGCTCTCCAGGATTCAGCCTTCAGCACTTCCACTAATGGCCTGTTCTCTCACCATGATCCTCTCCTCCATCTCAAATCCAGCCAAACTGTGCTTCCAACTGCCCTGGCCTTCAATCATCTCACTGGCCCTGTTGTGGGCTCGGCGTTGCCTGTCCAGTCCTCCACATACCGTTCTGCCCAGGAGTCAGCCCCCCACCTCCTTCAGCCACAGTTCAGCCTTCTACCACCTGCCCTGTCTGCTCCCCATAGTGCCACACAACCCTACGGGACAACCGTTTTCTCAGGCTCTATTGAGAGAGCGCTTCAGCGAGAATGTAGTGTGATCAAACACCACCAGAGGCCTTCTAGTAGCCACACAGCCTCAGAGCAATTAGCCAACTCGGAGCACTCCTTACAGGGCTACTTTGGCTCTGGAAGTGAAGAGGATATGTCCTACCAACAAGACCCATCTCGTCAGACCCCTGTGTCTTGTAGTCCTTCAACAGAAGAAGATTCTTCTCAAGGTATCAGTGGTGCCCTACAACCCAAAACAGACTCTGTTACTCAAAGCTATTCTCCCACAACAGTGCCGAAGCCAAAAGACTGTTCTTCCAAACTAGCTTCACACTCTGTTGGGGGTGATGAGAATCACAGTCATTCTCAGAGTCTTACAGAGTCCCCTGACCATTATTCCCCTCAAGGACATAAGCAGAACTCTGCAATTGCCAATCAGCAGTCAGTGCAGTTGTCCAGCTTAATGTCAAGCAGTCTGTCACAGACATATAATACCCAGTCACAGCCTGCTCATTCCACCGCAGACAAAATATCCTCCCTTTACAAAACGTTGCCTTCTCTCTCTAACCCTTCTGACAATGTGGCATCTGTAGGCCGGACTCTTGTGTATTCAAGTTCAGGGCTGAGTCAGGAGCATGAGGTACAGTATGGGGTCCATGTCCAGGGTATGTGTCAGGTGAGTCTCTCTGAGAGCTACCCCTCATCCCACTCTCAGGTTGCACCAAACGTAACTTATTCATCACCCTCACAGGAGCAAGCATCAGTCACTCAATCTCAAAGCTATGCCACAGGACAATCCCTTAACTCTTCTTATCAAGCCACATGTGTACAGAGTCTTCCCACATCAAGTTCTGCACAGGACTACACTGCGATGCAGGCCACAGTAGGGGATAAAACACACAACACTTTATCCCAGCAGGCAACATTGCAGACAAAACATATTTATGGGACTGTGCCTGCTACGTACTCAACTGCTCAAGCTTTAGAAAATAATGTCAGATCCTCAGTACAAAAACTTGAAGAGCTTCCTATCCAGGATCTACAGGCTCTGCAGCAGGTTTCCATGGATGCCTCAGCTGCAGATGGGTCTATGGTAGGTCACAATAATGTAATTTATGTTGTTTCAAAAATGGATGACCACCACACAAAAACCCAAGGTGTTATTAGAGGTAATTCATGTTCTGATGAACCACATATGGCACTTAGTCACACAAACTCAGCACAGGTTAAAGATGATAGAATGGGTTCTTTGAACCAACAGCTCACTCACTTAAGCAATGTCAATGGCCAGGAAAATGTGAACATTAAGACTACAACCTCCAGTATTATATCATCACATTTACTCCTGAGCTCAGATCCCCTCAAACAGCATGCTCTCCAAATCAAATCTCCCGAGCCACATCAACAGAACCACCAGGATCATACTCAGTCGCAGAACCAGAGCCCAGCTGCACACACCCAGTTTATCACAGTGCCCAGCACACAGGTTCTCCTGGAGCCCAACCAAATGATTCTTCTTCCACAGCCTCTTGTCCACCATGGCCAGACATCTTCAAAGGTGTTGTCAGTACAAGGTATCCAACCATCTCAGAGTCTGGCTCCTGTTCATGTCCAGTATCTTCAAATGGATAGAGAATTGCTGGGTTCCAATGTCCCCGAGCCCCAGAACCACCAGGGCTCAGTAGTGTCTGAGCAGAGCTCAGGATGCCCAGATTCTTCTAAACACCACTACAGCCAGTCAGCAAATCAGCAGTCAAATGACACTAAAAACCACTTTACTCTGAACTCTATTTGCTTTCCTGACTCCATGTTACTCTCGGATGACAGGAATATTATCTCAAATGTTGATGACATCCTTGCTGCAACAGTGGCTGCCTGTGGAGTCACACCGCAAGACTTTGTCAAAGGTACATCCTCCGCTGAGGCTGAAATGGCAGTGATGACAGGCCCTGTGGATGCGAAAGGTCACTTTCAAACTGTGGACTTAAGGCACATGTCACCCAGCTTTTCAGCATCAACACCCATCATTACAAACACTAACTCTCACACCATGACACTAAATGGAACTCAGATCTCCACAAATGGCCCCGGACAGGCCGTTCACAACAACAGTTCTGATCTTGATACAAATGGCGATAGAGGAAGCTCTGAAAGTGATTATCACTTAACCGGCCAGGTGTATGACCCTTCAGCTTTCCAGAACAGAGACGAAGGGAAGGCAAAGAGTATTAAGACTGAAGATGGGCATGTTGAACACCAGGGTGTTGAGGACATGAACAAAAAGAAGGTGTGTTCTAAGTCTTTGCTGAAGCCAGTTGGTCCTGAAGAAGATGATGGACACGCAAAAGCGGCAAAGCGCAGCGGGCCGGCAAAACGGCAGAACTCTAGGGGTAGTGATGTCAGTTCACCATCTGCCTCACAGAGTGTTTACGATGGCTGTTTGCAGCAGGAGCGAATTAGACAGAAGATTCGTGAAGTGGAGGAGAAACAACCAGAGGTTAAAACTGGTTTCATTGGCTCCTTCCTGGACTTCATCAAGTCTGGCCCCAAACAACAGTATTCTCCAAATCCCACTAGAACTTTAAGTCGTGCTAGAAAGCCTGGCACCTTATCCAAACCCTCTCCTTGTACTTTGCCGGCTTTTCCACCCAAACTGCAGACTCTGCAGGGGACTTTGATGCCCCAGGAGAGTCAAGGTGCGAACTCTCATCAGAAACATTTGGATGAAGATCTGCAAAAGAACTTGGAGACTCTGCCATCATTCAGCTCAGATGAAGAGGAGAACATTGGAAAGAATCAAGCTCTGAGGAACAGCATCAGCTCAGCACTCTCAGCTCTGGATGAGTCTTCTGATCGGAAAACAAAAACAGGTAACAACACTTTTTAACGATGCGCTTATCAGTATCTGATTGAATCCCTAATATGTTACGCTTTCTAAACATCATTTATTAAATGTTTTTGTTTGGCATCATGTTGTTCTGATATGTCATCATGTTTTGCATTTCAATTTTAAAATGTTTTCGAATGCTATGATAAATTAGCAAGAAATATAAAACCATAGTAAGGTTTGTAAAATGAAATAACCTGGCTCATTCATGGAGAAAGTGTTTTTTTCTTTAACTATGTGACTACTGAGACACACAGCAACAGATTAGATATGTATTTTATTTGTATTTATTTTTTAATCTTCAGTGGATTTATCATCTCAATTGTAAAATCTTAAATGGTCCTTTTTTACTGCTTTCTTTTTTTCATTAATGCATTTACCATTCACGCCTCAGTACTGCAATGGTATTCCAATTTTTTCAATGTGCCAACATATTTGTCATCCCTCTCCAGATAACCACATCCCTAGTCTGATGATAAAACCAGCCCAAGCCCAACCCTTGCCTCTCACTATCACAGAGACCTGTTTGCCACAGGTAGCCACTCCTGCCCAGACAGCAAACACTGTCTCAGGGGGTTCTGTGTTTGCATCTAAAGAGGAGTCCAAAGAAATTCTACCTGGCCAGTTGGCTGTCCAGCTGATGACCGTAGCCATTGAGGGACTGACTGATGAGGAGCTGTCAGACAGTGGAGGAGAAGGAATGTATCGCGAGAGAGACGAGTTTGTTGTGAGGAACGAGGACATCGAGAACTTGAAGGTATATCATGGAAAAAATTAAATGAATGTTTGAGTGGAGATTATCAGCTAGATTTATCTTAAGTAGTTAAATCTATTGCAATAGAAGAATAATGGTAATAGTTTTTGATGTGAGTTGTTAGAACTCACTGTCAGGGAGCTAACAAAATTTCATTATGCTAGCATAATAAAGATTCCTGTCTTGAGAAATCGTGTGTGTGTGTGTGTGTGTGTGTGTGTGTGTGTGTGCGCGTGTGTGTGCGCGTGTGTGTGCGCGTGCGTGCGTGCGTGCGTGCTCGCTCTCTGGTTCCCTCCAACAATGCTAAAACAGTACATAGGTTAACTGAAGACTCTAGGTTGCAGCAGGTATGAATGAAAGAGTGAGTGTCTCTATATATGTTCCTGTGATTGGTGACCAGTTCAGGTCAATTCACATCTTGCCTAATAACTGTTGGATTGGTTCCAAAGTAGCAGCATAGACAACAAATGAATTCTAAATAATGAAATAATACATTTCTGATGAAATGCCAATTGTTTTTTTCCTGGTGTCATGTGGTAAGTATTTATATACTTGTCACAAGGACTTAAATAAAAATGGAACTATTAATTATGATACACACACATAATTTGCTTGTGCTTGCTATTGAAATATCTTAATCCCTAAGCAGACATAATTTGAGAGAAAGATTAGAAAGGGAGTTTAAGACCTCTCTTTTTGTATTGGTCTGTTCTCTTACATTTTATATTCTTGTGTTTGCTCACATTCACTATTGGATTTTCCTATGTGTAAACTTTCCAGGTGACCATGAAAGCAGGGACTGAACCTCCGGCCATCTGGAAAGTCCAGAAGGCTCTGCTACAGAAATTTGTGCCTGAGCTGAGGGATGGAAAGAGGGTCTTCTCAGCCACCAACAGTGTAATTAAATCAAAATGCATTTGATCACTCTGGAAAAAAGAAATCTATCAAAGCTCACCTTGGTGTGTGTGTGATGTTTGTAGTACCTTGGATACTTTGGTGATGCCAAGACCATGTACCAAAGGGTTTATGTGAAGTTTTTGGACACCGTCAACAAAAGGGAGTATGTTCGAGTGTGTAGTCGGAAGCCACGCTGCAAACCCATGAACTCACTAAGGTACGCAAAGAGTATCGATCGATTTATTTATTTATTTATTTATTTTGCTTCATCATTTTTAAAATTACTCTTCAGTGTTGTGACATTTTCAATTCTGACTCATAGGGGTGTCCAGGTCAAAACTTTGCTAGGATTAACAGCTGCCCCTTCCTCCACCTCTCAAAGTCAAAAGCCTCGACCCAAACAAGTGAAGACCAGGGCAGAGCCCCCACCTAAGAAGAGAAGGAAGTGGAAAGAAGAGTTCTCACCTGCTGGATCTGGTTCATCTGCAGAAGAAGGCGGTGAAGATGATGGTGAAGAAGGTTTCTTTTAAGGTTTAATTTTCTCACTCAGTGGTATTATGTTTTCCCATGTCACAGTCTAACCATTTCCCCTAAAATACACCCTCAGAGTTAAACCCTCCAGTGCCATTTGCTTCACGGCTTCTCAACACACGGACAATGAAGGAGACATTCAGAAGCTTTGTGGAATTGCTCATCAGCATTGCTTTAGATGAAGATGTAATGACTGCCCTTGAGAGAGCAAATGGTTAGCAGATATACTTTCATGGCACTCTTTTTAGTTGGGGAAAAAAATAGTTTATACATGTTTTGTGATGACTTACCCAGCATGTCCTGTTTCAGATGAGTTGCTTCTGCCTCATATGAGAAGAGTGGATGGGATGATTGCTGACAACAGGAAACGGCTACTTCACAAACTTCACATTGGCCAGGTGCTAAAGGTGGGTCTTTGAAATGGCACTTTAAGACCCCGTGTTCTCTCTCTAAAGGTACCGATTTCTTTATTTTGAGGGCCACAGTTTGTTTTTCTCCCAGAGTTCCCCTGGTTTTAACAAGGCCATTTTGTAGTTTCATGAGCACCCTCTACCGTAAAATAATTTAGTTATTTTTTTTAGCAATTCATTTACTCTGGAACTATTTTTAAATATAAACGGGGGAAAAAAGCATTTCTAATCTTTATCCTCAGACGGCTTTGGACAGCTTCCCAGAGATCTCTGTGGTGACTGAGCTGAAAAAGGATGGGGAAACTCCAGCCTTCAAAGTGCGTCTCAGTGGAAAGGCCTACAACAAGAGGACACTGAAGCCCTACAAGATGCCCAGCAAAGTGCCACAGGTTGGACAAGTTTTAACAATATTCACATTTTTACATTACATTGCATTTTGCAGACGCTTTTATCCAAAGCGACTTACAATAGAGGACATAGGGACTGCAAATACACTTGCAAATACACGATGCACAGGAAATATACAGAACAGTAAGCTTGGGTTAGTGAGTTTTTTTTTGTTTTGTTTTGGTTTTTTTTTTTGACAAAGACATACACAAATGTACACACACACACACACTGCATAGCCTAACTTGCTGCCTAACCTGATCTGGGGCATCAGCGCAGTAAAAAGTCCTGAAAGAGAACAGTTTTTACCTGTTTCTTGAAGGTTGAGATAGATGATGCTAGTCTTGTTGCTTCTGGAAGTTTTTTCCACCACTGAGGTAGTAGAACTGAGAACACATTTGTTGAGTAAATGTTCTGAATTATGTGATTACAGGGAAAAAAAAAAAAAGAGGAAGGGTCAAAGTGATTAGTGTTTCTACCTCACAACAAGAAGGAACCCTGGTTTGGTTCCCTCAGGGGGGCCTTACTCTGTGGAGTTTGCATCTTCTCCCTGTATCTGCATGGGTGTCCTTCCTCTGTGGTTTCCTCCCACAGTCCTAATTCCCCGAAACTCCTTAGTAGGATGAGCGGTAGACAAAATATAATGAGCAATGTATTTCAGATGCAAAATCCTAAATGTTCAACCTGGCTAGTGTCTGTCCAGCAGAGGGCGCAAATCATCACTTGTGCATCCCTTTCTCTCCTTAGTTGGATGAGCACTGCAAAGTGTCTTAAATTCTCTTTCCTTCTCCAGGAATACACTGTGGATCAGCAGAAGACTCAGTGGTTTTCATTGTACCACTCTTTGCAGCACTACAAGTACCACACATACCTCATGTGTAAGGATGAGGTAAGATTTATTCAATGACAATCTTTCATCATATTTCATAGCTTGCTTCACAGATTACGTAGTTAATCTGACACAACTGTTCTGTGTTGAATTTTGGTTCTATTATGATCCTTGTGTTTATGGCTCTGCCCTTCAGATAGCATCATTGCGGGTGCAGGCTGGGGACCTGGGGCAGGAGGAGACTGTACAGAAGTGTCTGCAGAACGGAGCCTGGGTAGAGGGGCTCTTTGATCGCTTCGGGGAGCTAATAAATCAAGTGCAGCAGGCCTGCCAATGATCCAGCTGTGACATAAATACATCTGGGTCTTATACTGAAAATAAATGGATGCGGCCTAACCAGAATGGCAACAGAGCAAGATTGAGTAAGGTTCTCCATCCAGGCCACACGGATGCAAATCCGGGACCGGTCGTGTTCTTGAATGAGAGCCTGGCAGAGGCTGAGTCTTTAAAGACAGATAGCAGCAGTAAGGTTTATGGTCTTCACCACTGTCTTCACAGAAAGCAGTAACTTGAGAGGACACAGACTTTGGCGTTTCTTTTTTCCCGTGTACGACTCCTCCTAATCATTAAAGTTTTTTGTAGTTACAGGCCCACTTTACGGGCTTTTTCATAGATTCATATATATTTTTTACAATTTTAGTTAACAGATCATAACCAAGCCATTAGATAGAAGGCAATCAGTATAGGAATTAAAGTACAGATAAGTAAAATTCAGAAATGTGATTGGCTAAGAGTGTAACAAGCCCTCATCCTTTGACTGATAAGCAGGCTCAAATACAGAGAAGTGGATCTATTGTAAAATATATATATTATATATATATATATATATATATAACCATAGTTAAATACTGTTTATGAAAGATCCATTTTTAAATGGATATATATAATGTACATTTTGTATAAAACAGGGAGTTGGGAGTTTCAGCAATTCTCTCAATGAGGTGTTTGGTAACTATATACTACATTGCGGTTCAACGTTTATGCTTAAAAAAAAAACCCTCGTACATACGAGATGGTTTTAATGGAGTGACTGCAGATCCTGTACTGCTTTCCATGAATTTTGTTCATCATTACCTTAAATTATCTGAAGGTAAATTGAACAAGGTTTGTACTCTTGCAGACATAGCCCACATTTTATGACAGATATATATTTTCACAGAAGTAAATAATGTTATCTTGTTCATTACAATTTCTAAGACACTTTTTCATTGTTTTCCAGAATTTGACTCTTTAAATGTTAGTTACCAATTTTATGCTATCAAAAGAATTCATGTTCTTTAAAGATGCAGTTTGTAAATAAAATGCCGCATGTATTAGATATTTGTCTGTTTGTATACTTGTTTGTTCTTTTACTTTTTTTAAATGCATTTTGAATTATTTGTGTTTAAATTAGTTGTAGTGATTTTGGTTTAATCAGTATATTCTCATTAATCTCATTTCTCATAATATAAGAGGTTTCTAAATCATTGAAACACAATTTGCAAATGTTTAATTTTTGTCATTTATATTTAAATCAGTGTTAAATACCTTTAAACATGTTTAGTGAAAGTCCACCACCACTATTCTTGGACAATCTTTGAAAGCAAGGTGCTAAACTATTGGTTTCACTGAACACAAGTGGTTTCACCAGTTAGGTTTGTTTTGGGTTGTACCATGGTTGTAAGGTGTATATCAGATACAGTTCATTACATCTGACATAATGGAAATAATGTCCTTGGTGCTACCTGATCTGAGCTCAGTAAAGGCTTTGTTGATTATTTGCATTGGCGCTAGATTAGTTTGAAGTGTGCCATTGAAGGGCCAACTGTTCATTTCTTTCACAGATACTTTGTTTGATAACTCCAGAAGGTATACGTGTGTTCATAACGCAATTAGAGGATGATGCTGCCCTACAAGCAGCTTCAACAAGGTTGGAGAAGACAGAGTTGCACCTGACTATTATTGTGTACATTGGATGAGTTTGGGGGAAGGTGGGGTTCTCTCGAAGGGGAAACAGTCGGACAAGGACCATGTCACCAACTAAGCTCATCCACCATGCTCTCATGGCCAAACCATTCAGCATGAATGGGCGGCTGATTTTGCATCTACTGAAAGGTCCTTGAGCATGATGAATAAAATATGACTGTCCAGCCAGGATGCCACAATGCACATTGCTGGTAACTCCCAACAAAACAAATGCGTCTCTGTGCTGCAGCGACAGCTCTGTGAGGGAAGCCTCTGTCCTCTGTCCTTTGCAGTTGGAGAGGATTGGGGGCGAACTATGGCCAGTCAGGCAGACTGTCGGGATTCCAGTATGGGCAGAACTTGTCGACACAGATGTTGATCGTCTGCTTTGCAGATGAAAAGCATGTGAGTTTTAATGCGTTGCATTGTTCCATATGTGGGAGACAGACTGAGAGGGTCCTGGTGGCTGAGGGATAATGTTTGACAGACATAGAACAGTAACTGGACAGCTGTTTTTTAGATAGCTGAAAGATAAAGTTCATAGTGGCTGTTGAAAATCCCTTGAACAAAACCTTTATAATAGACTTGAAATATGAACAGTTAATTAGTAAAAGGAAAGCATTAAAGTGTGATTTTTTTTTTTTTTTCCGTAGGTGATGTGATGCTGTGTTAGATCACCTGAGCTTTAACAATTTTATCAGATGTACTGTGTGATGATAATGTTTTTGAGAAATAATGCATAAACCAGCAACATGGCAGGGAAACTACTGAACAAGTTTGGATTTAACAGGAATGTCTGTGTCACTATCAGCAATCTAAGGAAGTGTGGTGAATGGATAAAATGGTTTAAAAAGGGATGAAGAATAAGGACCTATGAAACCTAGCGTAGTATTTAAATAGTGTATTTATACTTAACCTTACAGATGGTCTGAGTATCCAGGCTTGTTCCCCTGACAACTGAGCTGCATTTGTGTATTTGAGGTCTTTTCAGCCCCCCTCCTCCTACTGAGAGTCATCAAGGGATCTGACCTGACAACTCCATAGTTACAAAGCATCATACTGCAATTCTTTTGTCTTGTTTACATCTAGGTGTATTCCCAGACCTGCATGTTAGAAATTTAAAATACCTTCCAATATCTGTCATCAGAAGTGTAAAAGGAAATAAAAATATGGAATAACGAGTAAGCCTGATGACGACACTTAGAGAAACATGCAGAACTTTGTGGTAAATATTGTTCTTGACCTTGTGGAGTAGAATTAGGGATAATATTCATCAGTTTTTTCTGTCTCTGGTGTTTTCTCTATGCTTGTTAAACTCTTTTCGCTTTACATCGCTGAAGTCTGCATTCTGGTAAGCAAACACAATTCAAGGACACACCACAACTATGCACCCTGTCAGAGTTGTTTAACCAGTTTCGCCCCAGTCGAAGTCTTCCTACTGAAAGCAGCAGAGTCACCTTTCATTTCAGGTGTGGATTTCTTTCGCCACGTGTGGATGCGAAGCCTGTAGAAATACTGTTTGATTGTTGACAGCGACGGAGAAGGTAAGTTTATCAAACACTTTGTTAGGCTACAAACAGTTCTTTTTTTCTACCCTGAACTCAGGAATTGATAGATTTTACACTGCTGACCTTCTTAGTATCACTGAAGACTGTTTGAGTTTTGTGGGCTGAATGTAAGAGATTAATACCCAGCTCTAACATTATACCATTTCGTCATTGTCATCGATTCCGATTTTGTTCAGTGACACTTTAGTCAATCGGTCTTTTACTTGCTTGCGTGTATCCCGGCAGGGGAGCATTCAATCTTATCAGCAACAACCTGCTTTGCATTGTCACTGCCAACACACACCTTCGATTATCAGTGGAGCAACCGGCTTATCTCAGCAACACCTCAATACAACGCGGTCAAATGTGTTCTTTCCGGCTTGTTTGAGAATTCTACATCTCACAGATTTCCCAGTGACTTTAGTAAGGAGTTATTGTTATCGGGGAAGGCAGAAATATTGGTTTGAACTACGTTTGATTGACGAGTGAAGGTGAGAATATCGGTCCTTCTCATGGGCCGTCATCTCACGCGTGACCTGGACCTCTGTTTCCGGTGTCACCTTTCTACTTTTCCATAGTCAGGCTACACTTCAGCACAGGAAGCACCAGCACCATACCGCTGGCGGGCCGCGTGTGTTTACTGCTTGCTCATTTACCACGTTGGCGTTTGACATTTCAGCGCAGAGACATTGTCCCAGCGAAGCTGATACTAGATGAGAGCAGGCTTTGGGGCTTCCTGCAACCTGAGGCACCTGGTGTGTGACGTTAAAGGAAAACACAAAAGTGTTAAATATTCTCACGCCCAGCGTCTTATCAATCCAATCTATTTTTCGCTTTCTGAGTTTAGACTTAACAGGGTGCGACTGAGTGGAGACGTCTGAAAATTCATTGAAAATTGGCTTTTCTTAAATGTTTCAAACAGGGAAGAAAAGACAGAAAGACAAGTGGTTCATAGAATTAGAGAGGAGGTATTTCTCAGTCGATAAAGATGATCTGGTATCAGAATGACTGATTGTATCATCACTAACAAGGTTCTGGCTGAGTCATGAATAATGCATTAGAATAGGAGGGGGCAGTTTCGGGGTGGGCTGTGGATGGATCCGTGCGTCAGTCCGTGCAACGAGGAGGACCGGGTCTGTATGGCCGTGTCACCCGTGGGTGGAAGGACTATCCATGCAGGGAACATCAGGTAATAAATGTTAAATTACATTTATATTTTTAGAATGAACGTTCTGGATTCGGGTATCTCTCTCAATAAATCAGTTAAGCTTATGCTGAAAGCAAAATTGGACATTTTCACGCGTTTCCCCCTCCTGTACTGGTTTGGATTTGACTCTTTTTCTGCGTTTAATATCCTTTAAAAAAACGGATCATATATATTTTACATACGGAATGAGCAATAATTGCGTTTTTTATTTTTTTTCTCCTCCAGACGACTTTACATCGTTTTGCATGTCTGTGTGTTATTGTTTGCAACAGTCGTAAAAAAAAGTAGTAACCCGCATCACTCATTGCTTCATTAATCGCAGCCTTGCTGTTTTTCTGTCGTGTTTTTGTGTCCGTGGGTTCAAACGTGGATGTTGTGCTTATGTTGCGGAGAGAGGGAATTCTGCAGCTCGACTCCGTCCACGGGGGATGCCGTCCCGTGTGACTGCGCCTCCCTCCGTGGTTATTGACCCGCATGTGTGCAAACATACGCGGCCTCTCAGTCCCAGGCCGGATCGGACTCCCGGGCCCCCGTGTGACGTTCAGGGACCCCATTCTCCATTTCGCATTCTTCATGCAAAGAAAAACCTCGGTCAGACGGATGACCCAGAGTCAGCTTTACAAACTGCCCTCAAATCTCAGGCCGGCGTTTACAGCGAAGTGACAGCGCGCAGCCGAGTTCCCAGGGGTCTCCTGACCCCTTCCTGACCCCCCCACTTGATTTTGTCTGTTTTAGAATTAATGCCCACTGATCAGATCCGGATTTGTATTGTAAGTGGTAATCCTGGGGGGGACCGTGTGGATTAGCCAGATGCCCTTTACCCTTAAATCAAAGATTTCATTCGGATAATCCATCTTTTTTGACTTAAATCACATTATTCTGCCGACGCTTTTATAGTTTTCCTATTTACTGCTACTCCATTAGCCCAAGCTCTCATGATATAGATATTTTCTTTCTTGCGTTACTGATTTCTCTCTTGCCTTATTAACCTGTTTTAAACCTCACAATGCTCACAAGTTCTTCAGATTCTCACAACTGCAGCCCCAGTTGTACAAACTCAAGGTTTAGGACATGGTTTTCTCATCCATTTGTCTTATTGATCCACTGCCTGGCTTCCTCAGCTCTCAGCGGGATAAAATAAGTGGGCAAATATCTCCTTCCTCTGGGCTGCTGGTCCAGAGTCCTCTGGTGTTCAGTTTTTTCACAGATAGCTCAGTAACAGTATTTGTCATGGAGTGTTATCAACACAAGGACCCTGGCTGCTGCTGCTGCTGCTGCTGTTGTTGCTGCCAGGGGCTGATTTATTGCTCCCGGCCTTCGCCTGTCTCTCAGATCCTCCCCTAACATTTGCTCAACAGGCTCTAAATGTTTCCTGTGGTGAGATGAAAGCTACACTCCATCTCACTCCAGAGGTCTCTGCAGCATGACAGCGCTCCGGTGGAGCATCACACGAGTGTTGCAACTGTGATACAAGGGATAATTGAGCTGTTTCAGGCGGTTTAAGTACTCAATGGGCTGTTTAACATGTCCGTTAGCGAAGGCCCTTTGCATGTGCGTACGTGCGTGCGTGTGTACGTGCGTGCATGTGTGAGCAAGTGTGTGTGTGTGTGTGTGTGAGGCCATGAATCCCACCCACCTGGTGCGAGATCCAACAGGAGCACAGCAGGATATCTCTGGTGGGTGACAGCCAACAGTATCTTCATTGTCTCTCCATTTCCGTGTGCTTGAGCGAGTTCTGGATGTGTTAAACTACCATCTTTTTTTTTCTCCTCTGAACTGCATTCGCCAATTTTGATGATTCTGGGGAAAAAAAATAGAAGAAAAGAGAACTGTTAAAATGACATGCTTTTATTTCATTCTGATGCAGTGGCGTTGCTGTGGCGATCGCTTTGTTTGGTGAGGACGGAAGTAAAACGGTGCTTCAGAACTGTCAGAGCTGAGAGGTTTTATTGTTCAAAAACCAAAATAAAAACCCCTCTGGGGAGTCATCATTCAGTCATCCGGCATATTGCAAGATGACCACATAATTAAAGTTTATTCAATTCACAATATCTTAATTTGATGATGTTAAAAAAAAACTCCTCTTGTGCAGGAAAATGCCAGGGAAACATTCCTGACATTGCACATTCAATTACATAAGATATGAAGTACTTTTGAACTTTATCGCTGCCACTCTTCATCACACTGCAGTATTTTAAACACCTGTTTGATGTATAAATACTGTTTGTGTGATTTGATCAGACATGTTTTCTACTCCATTTCTGCTGGTTAGTGAACCCATCCAATCAGAAACCAATGCAAAGTTCTCAAAGTTAAACATGTTTTCTTTGCAGATTTTTTTTCAAGTAAATTGTGTAAACTAATTTAGATTTAGCTAAGAGACCATTAAATACAACCTTGAAACTGCATATTATGCAAATATTTTGGCACAGATTTTGGTAATATGCACATGACCATATTGCCTTTAAAATTAAAGACATTTGGGCATATTTAGGCATATATATATATGTATGTATGTATGTATGTATATATGTATGTATGAGTGTGTGT
Organism: Fistularia commersonii; assembly: GCF_037954325.1. Taxonomy (NCBI): domain Eukaryota; kingdom Metazoa; phylum Chordata; class Actinopteri; order Syngnathiformes; family Fistulariidae; genus Fistularia; species Fistularia commersonii. Next base: position 5,577,958 of record NC_141310.1, on the reverse strand, counting down.
GTGTGTGTGTGTATATATATATGTATGTGTGTGTGTATATATATATATATATGTATGTGTGTATGTATATATATGTGTGTGTGTGTGTGTGAATGTATTACCATCTTTTGTCAATGAAACAATACAAAAGATCTGATTTCATCCACGATTTTTAATTCATTCATTTATTTATTTGAATTTGTGCAATCTAGCTTGAGATGAAGAATACTGACAGAGTAATATTGTCTCTGACTTCATTTATTAAAAAGGCAAGCAGCTGTTTGGCAAGACCATGTGTTCCTGAGAGACGAAGAAAGACAGTAGTCTCTCCTCAGCGAACTGGAGAAACACTAATGAAAATAGGAATTACTGCCTTCTCACAATCCATTTCAGACTTCAACACTCGTCCTCTGTGCTTTTTCTAAAACACTGATCTCATTCCTTTCCCCACAGAGTCAGACATGGCTGGGAAGCCGTTTCGGGCCACTTTCATCTGGAGTAGCATCATCTCTAATCTCCACACTAAAGTCGAGGTGAAGCACCGACGCCACAACCTGAAGTCCTACCACGACTGCTTCTTGGGCTCCGAGGCCGTGGACACGGTGCTGGCACACATCACCGTGAATCGTTTTTTCGGCGATGGAGCAGTTCCTCGTTACAAGGCAGTTCGTCTCTGTCAAGCCCTCATGGACTCAAGGGTGTTTGAGCCTGTCGGCATTAAAGTCTTTGGAAAGGAAAAGAAAGCGGCCACCTTTGAAGACAGCAGCTGCAGTTTGTACAGGTTCCTGAATTTAACAACCGGCCCCACGACACTAACCAACAACAAATCCCACTCCACCAGCACCATAGAGAGTGGCTACGACTCACCGAGTATGAACCGGAGCAAGAGCAGTTACAGCCCGTCACGTGACAGGTAATGTCATAACATCTTACAATCCCCTCCTTGATTTGCTTTGTTCTATTTTCTCGAGAACTAGTCAAAAAGCCAGTGTATCTAAAAAAGCAGTCAGGCATGTCCCCTCATACAGTTTGTTTTGTTTTTTTTTTCCTTTTGACTTCCGTTACATTCCCATTCCCAGTGTGAAGCAAAGGGGTCTGGGAATGGCATCATCCAGTTGCAGTAGAAACTCGGCCTGATGTCTGTAATAGATCAGATTTAATGATGCGTTGAGGCCGTGTCATTATAAAAATGTTAATGTCCACAGAAATACAATCTTGATTTGTGTATTGCAAAATAATCCCAATGTAAACAGCATCAAGTTGTGACTAAATCACAACGGCTGAAGCTCTTTGACGTCCGCTGTCCAATGTGCATCGGCTTTTTCTTTTTTCTCCGTCAAACATTTTCACTGATTGCTGTCATTATGTGACTTTTCAGAAGAGAGGTCCTGAGCTACTCCACCCACTCACCGGTCAAACTGGACAAATCACTGGAGGACGTACTCAGACATCTCAATCTAAACTCCGCCATCACCCCTCAGATGATCAGCCTTGGCCTCTCGCAAGAACGTAAGCGTCAGTCTGATGAAGCACATGAAATGGTGTGACATGAGCTTGAATGTTTTCATGCAGCAGGAGGTCATACGTGATGTGTGTGTGTGTGTTGTCTGTGTGTGTGTGTAAACCCTCATGGCTTTTGTCTTATAGTTGTGGACGAGGTCTGGCACCAGCTGGCCGTTTTCCGGCTACTGCAGCTCATCGAGCTCCCCTTGTTGGAGGACTTGTTGGAGGGCAAGGACACGCCGCGGCCCCCCCTGCGCGGCATGGATAGCGAGCAGGACCTTTTGTATACGTCAAGTTACCTGGACAGAGAAGTTCTCAAGGCATTCAGTGAAGCACAGTAAGTTTCCAACAACTATACAACAATTATAGGTTATGTAATGACAAGGTAATTTAGCAGATCAGCATCAATAATGTTGGTAAATGACCAGTGACTATTTACTTATGATGAAATATTCTTATAATAGTTACTAATCTCTAGTGAATAAGATTTTAGTAAATTACTGATGGTTATTAAAGAATGGAGACACACATGGTCCCCTGCAGATTTTCCAGTTTGAAATAGTGTTGTAATCTGAAGCAGCACATCGCCGTAGTTTATTTAATTTTTTCATCCTGCCAAAATTAAAACTCTGCTCAAACTTCCCTTTTATGATGCAGAATTCTCAAGTGCTTTTACTCTCCAGGCTGTGCTAACACTGACGACATTATCATTACATCACCACCGGGTTATTTTTTTAATGTAGTTTCGCAGAGGTGATAAAGCTCCTGCAGAGCAGCAGTCGACTTTAGCACCAACCCTGATTCGAAACTTACTTGTAGATGGGCCGTCGTTATGACTGTATGACCTTGCGACTTGCAAGTTTATATTCTGACCTTAGTTTATCTAACCAGCTAGCAAATATCTGCCCATTAGGTAGATTTTTTTCAATGATCAAATAATGGGTCTAGATAAAGCCATTAAAGCTATTTTGATTCATGTGGTAATGCTTTAAAAGACATCATTAAGATAATATTTTACCTACGGAGGACTACATGCTTGCTCATTCGGTGCAATTGATTTTCCTATAAATTACAAGTTTATTTGAGCCCTCATGTCTCTCTGTCCACCAGCTGCTTCACTTTGCTCTCTGTGTTTACTGCCTTCGAAATCATTGTGCCCAACCTTTCCCCAGGGCTGATGAATGGATGTCTGGGGCAGTTGACTGTCTGGAGTTTCTGCCCGATGATCGAGTGGTGGAGGTCAGCCGAGGCTTGGCCGGTTGCGCTAAAGACCTGGTGCAGTGTAAGAAGCTTCTCTACCATGTCCTGGCTCAACATTATGGACAAGGAGAACAGCCGCCACTTCTCAGCAACCATGTGTTTGACATCCACAGTGGCATCTCAGAACTGCTCGGTAAGAAGGTGGTTTTTAGGATGAAAGAATGACTTTTCTTCAGTTCAGCGTGTCATGCTCGTGCGCTGTCCTGGTTTCTTCTTAGTGAACGGGAAGCAGGAGCAAGCTTTGGAGGCTCTACAGCTCAGCCTGAAGCTGCAGGACTCTCGCTGCAGGGAGGAGCTCCGCAGGCTCCTGAGATTCATGGCCATCGCCGCTAACCCACAGGAGATCAAACTGCACAAAGAGGTGTGTGCGTATGCGGCAACATTTGTCATTAAACCACAATAGTGAGGACATTTTAAGAATGTGTGGTCCAAGGGTTTAGTTTATAAAGTTCAGCGTTGGAGGATTTAACCGCAAGAAGTCACTGACAGTTGTTCGAAGTATGAAATACTCAATGACTTTCCCCCCACAGACATAAAGCAGTGTATGCGTGTCCTTTCCACAGATTGAGAACAGAATGGCCGTGAAAAGGTCTTTTTCAAGTTCCATCGTCTATAGCCGGAGACTCTCCAAGGGGAAGGTCGATCTAATGGTTCTGTTTATGGTGGATAACCACTGCGAGCTTTTCAAAGTGAGTGATTTTTTTTTTTTTGCACTGAAATCATGCCATCAAACTGGGTGTTACGTAAGTGGAGTATGGTGGGGTTGGGGGTGGGAGTGGTGTGGTGGGGGCTTATGTTGTATGGCTGCTGTATGTGCAGTTTTCTCTGTTTATCAGCCCTTTCACTCTGACCACACTCTAAGGCTTTCAAACACTAATGCTATTCTGACTTCAGTGGAACACGGCCAATAGTTACTATCATGCGACGGCAAAATGTGCGAACTTGTCCGAATTGTAAATGAGTACCGCAATTATTTATTAAGTGTAAGACACAGAGCCTAATTTTGTTGGGCTAATAAGACATGCATTTGCATTTTTCCCCCAGATTCCTGTTTCATTGCACAAAATGGTCAGCGACCGAATAAGGAATATTTTGAAAGGGAAAGATAAAGATATAATACCAGGTATGTGGAACTGTGGTAATTATCAATGCTGCTTTTTAATGTTTGAAAATATAAACTCTTTCTGGACCCCCCTTTTCACTTCAGGGTCGGCCTACTGCATGAGACTCAGTGTGAAGGAGTATGCTGAAAATACACAAAAAAATACGAAAGAAGAACTTTGGTCCTTACTCCGGACAATCCATGAGAACCCTAAACTGTCCATCAAAGAAAAGAGACGGCTTCTTGGTCAGTTTTATAAAGGCCACCCGGAGATCTTTGTTCAATACTTTGGAAATAAGTTGTCTGGTGCAAACATGTTACTACAATAATATTTATTCCTGAAACAAGTCATTGTAGTATATTGTAAAAAGAGCTAGATAACAACATTTCAGACATGTACATTTGAAAATGCACAATATAAGTTTTATTTTCCTGCATGTATATAGTTCAAACTACTGACCGAGAATGTGAATTTGGTGCATTGATATTTTATAAGCTGTGATATTTAAGGACATATTTACTTTCCATGTTTAGATTTTGATGCAAGACACTTACATAAGACATCTCTACCATGAGGCACCCCATTTCTTTTCCAGAAAAACAAAATGAAGGCTCCTGGTGACGTCATGTCTGCACAAGATAAGAATGCCTTCTCAGTGGTTGCATTGTAAAACAGGAACATTGTTAGAAATAAATGTGACTGTTGTTTTCTCATGCTGTGTTATGTAGTCCAGCTGGAAAACCCTCAATTGGAAATTTGAAAGTCTGATGATGTGGTGCGCCGAACAATAGAAGGAATTCACGAGAAACATCCCGAAGGTTTTGTTTGCGACAATAACTGAAGCTAGGCCTTGGCCACATTTTAGCGGTATCTTCAGGATTTGATTTCAAATACTGTTTATGTCTGGCTTCAAGACATTTGAGGGAATTACTTCCACATGTCCAGGTGACCTGCAAACTTCCAATTCTTAACGCATTATGTTATTCTTGAAATCTAGTTTGTTAAGTAAGGCATCCATCCATCCATGTATCCTTTATAAAGAAACACTGAATTTTGTCAACATTGATAAAGCGACAACAAATAGCATGCTATCTCTCTGGAAATTAAGCACTGATTTGGGGTTAATGTCCGGTCCGACAAATCCTGTCACTGTCTAAATGGAAATTTGCAGGTAAAACATTCATTTGAGATAATTGAACTCAGCTGGACATTCAAAAGCGGATCTTTAAAGCAAGAAAAAACAGAGTTGCCCTTAAAAGTTACATTTAGAAATCTTAAAAGCACAATTAGACAATCCCTCTTCCGTTGTGATTCTGCTCCAGCTTTATTGTTGACCCCATATTTACAGTCATTTGGGAAATAGAAAAGGGCCAGTAAACAATGACTTCAATGACTGTAAGGTTGACATCCAATAATTTTCTGGCAAAACACTTGAATCCAGTGGTGCAGCCTCTCTGCTGGGCTTCCACTGGCTCCAAACAAAGGCTCACTGAACAAATAATGTTGAATCAATTCCACTGTGAAAACCAACAGCTGACTGACAAAAACAATGTTGTGACATGATGGAGATTCATGATGTGTGTTTATATTCACTAATGCTGCTATACAGAGAACAAAAAGGGTTCCTTGCATTTCAAATTGACTGTTATTTTAGCAGGCATTTCCAAAAGAGGAAAGGCAAGCAATTCCTTTTGGAAAGTATTTTGTCTTTATAGTGGATAAACCTGTCCGCCTTGATAAGGAGTACTGGGTGACAAATACTGCCCTCTAGTGGCCAGATGGGGGATGGCATAGCTGTCCTTGATTTGATGCCCTCTAACTACTTCCACGGTGGTGAAGCAGTAAAGCATGAAAAATCCGTACACTATATAAGAAAAAAATACAGGGTGATTTAATAAATCTCGACATTTATTGAAAGGAATCGTATCCTCCAGTTATCTAAAAATATTTGCCATCACTGGAACATCACAAGGCCAAACCTGAACTAAGGGCCCAAATTATTGGTTGATTTAAAAATGTTTGTACAGAGTAACGGTCAGTCTTTAAAAATAAAAACTGTCAACAAGAAAAAAAAGCCACAGGAAAACACAGGTATGCGCGTTGTATGAGTGTGTTGTCCTATATATCCTCACTGTACAGAGATCAACTGAAGTATTACATGTCAGACACATTTAGAATGTGAACATTTACCTCATTTGACCACCTGATAAGATTACATTCTCAGAGGGTTCACCAGTAGGTACACCTAAGTTACTTTATCGAATTCTCTTCTGTTGGCGTGAACGGTAGATATCATGTATGGGTGGAGCAATAGCTCCTTTGTCATCCTCCTCATCAGAGTCTGCATTAGGCCTTTTAAGTGACTTGGCAATTGTGTGATTCTCCATGGATCCATTGCCTTCCCCTCCAGCATCTGGCTGCCTGCCAGTGATGAGCTCTACAGCAGCATCCACAGCTATGGAAAGCACAGGAGACTCATCAGTATATCACAAGGGAGGAAGCTACGGGACAAATTGAGGTATTTCACAAAATTAATGGCCCTTTAAAGCAATAGAGGAGAGTCCAAGTGACAGATTTTAAATAGTCATCAACTATGCTTGTGTGAAATCTAGTATCTTAGGATAATCCAAGTTGTTCAAATCTGATAATTTGCACTCTATTGTTCAAGTCACTTTGGTGAAAATTGTGGTTTTGTGAGGCACAATCAATCTCGAACTGCCTGCACGTGCCATCCTGACTCTAGACGGGCTCCAGGTGAGTTGAAACATAATGCATGGCTGTGGATATGCAGCCTGTTTCTATTTTTTCCATCTTGGATCTGATCTTGCATGCCTTGTGTGATCTTGAACTTGTTCTGTCAATGTGGGTGTAATTTTGTTGCACTTCAGAGCTGAACTGCCACAGAGGGAGATTTCTACTCAATTTATTTTGTAAATGACATCTTTCAAAAGTGATCCTTTCACATCAGTATGGAGACCTTTTATATTTCACCTAGGTAGTTTTATCATGTTTGAATATCGATCAAAACTGGCATCTGTCGTTTGGGAAGCACCTGCAAAGCTGCTTTGCTATGAATACCCTGGAGTTTTGTTATGATCAAAAACAATTCACTCGACAACTAGCATGACAGTGAGTGATTGATGAATATCTTTTCATATTTAGGGGGACAACGTTTTTAACAAGATGACTAACTATAGAAATATTGGGATCACTGTGAAATGTTTGAGAAAAGAACAACTTACTATCAGGAAGTGCACATCTCCTGAATGTTTCCATAAGCTCATCCACTTGAACAAAAGGACCCTGTAACAAGAGATAATCAAAGAATTTTTGAGACTTTGCAGGAGAAAAGTTCCGTACATTGTGTATCCATTACCACTGAGAATGGGCGTGACAGCAATAAAGCACAGCTACTTACAGTGAAGCACGTAGGTGGTGGGAGCAGCTTCATAAGGACAACAGCAACTGGGGGAACTGGGAAAACTCCACCAGGGACAGGGTGTAAACCTGGAGCTGTGAAAAAGAAGCCAGTAGACCAGACTTAATGCATTGAAAAAAAAACATGAATTAATTATCAATGCAGAGATACAACTCAGAATTTGGGGGAAAACTAGCTTCAGTTATTGTCTTGATACAAACTGAGAACTTGGCAGCTAGTGATTACGTACGGGCAAGATGACGTGGCTGAAAGGGGATCATTTGGTTGGTGTCAGGTTTGGGGTACTCAGGTTTACGATCAGCTTCATCCTTCAATGCAGGCACAGAGGGCGCAACCACAGTCTCTGGGAGCAGGGCCGCTAGTTTGGCACGTGACACGTCCTACACACAGTGAACACAAAAACCAGTTTAACTACTTTGGCAGCAGGAAAAAAATCTGAGGCGTCTTCTTTCTCACTGAAAAGGAAATTACACACCTTGTATCCGAGGGCCTTGAGTTCACTGGCAGAGCAGGGATACAAGTCCATGAACTTGTATCTATCCACAAGCAGAGCTGTTTCTTTGCCCTCGTACTCATCCTTGAATGCACTGAATCGTCTTCGCTCAACTTTCAGAATACTCGCCAGATCTCCGATGTTGCTCTCAAAAGCCAGGAAACGAGCCCAGATCTCACTGATGGAAAGGGAGAGTGAACAAAAAAATCAAGACACACTGTCAAAGATCTTGAGAAGAGGGAGGTAAGCAATCTGATAACATAAACCTCGACATTACCCTGACTTTTCTGGTGACAGACTTCCTGACGTAAGCACACGTTCAAATAGCACCCTGGTATTGTTATCCTCTGAAGGGAGAGAAATGCAAACAAAGTGAAAAGTGAGGATAACTTTCTTACTGAAAAGAGATTTTTGCCTTTTAACAACAGAAAAGGTGATTATTATATAACAGAAGCATTATCAAATGCAATTTTTTCGATAAATACCACGGAAAAATTGTATACATTTAAAGAAATGTTTGCATGTAATTACCCATAACCTACCATTGAGGTGTGACAGGTAATCAATGTATGCAAGTATGTACTCTGGAATGTCTCCATATTTCTTCAAACCAAGCTCAAAAATCTTAAAGGCCACTGATTTATCCTGTAGGGAAAGGATCAGCAGTACAGAATAACAGTGTTAGACTCCAAGACGATAAAAAAATCCGAATCCTCTTCCAAAGGCAATCTTGTGGTCCTTTACCTTGCTACAGTAGTACTCCATCAGTGCTGCAGTCACAAACACGTGGTGACGTGTGCGTGAATCCTCCCTTGCCTTTTTGAAAATAGTGCGACCAGATTTGATTCCCTCAGCTCTCCTGGCAAACTTCATGTACTGGATGTAAACCAGTGTGGGGTCAATGTCCTCAATGGCCAGCAGTTTATTATAGATGCCATGGACCTTCTCGTACTTCATGCGACTCTGTGGGGACAGCCATATGTAAATAAAGATGGTGACATTTGCCTTCATCTTTTGATTTTACGCCAGTTGTTTTGACTTGAAACTCACTTCCTCATAGTCAGCAAATGAGAAGTACAGAAGCATGTTCTTCTTCAGTAGTGTTCCAATGGCACGTTCGTATATGTTCGCTGCTTCATCACTGAACAGCTTCGAATTATTCATGTCCTGAAAGAGAATGTGAAATATTTCAAATTATAAAAACAAAAAAAGAATTTCACCAACTTTTTGAGCATCTTCGTGGAAAATTTCATAACAGTTTCAGCTTTAAACAGATTTAATTTCTTACCCCTTTCTCAGCCAACAATTTGCTGGACTGCTCCAGGTATTGCGCTGCCTCGTACCAAACATCAGGGTGGTGCCCCAGCACCAGCAGACACTGCTCATAGGCAAACATAACTGCAACACACAGCATATATCAGTCATTTTGCAGAGGTCCAATGCAGATAATGTTCTTGAAGCCTTGCTGCCGGACAATGTTTCCTTGATGCACTGCTTGCATCTTTTTTCTTGGCAATAAAAAATTACATATATATTGTAAACCTGATGAAAGAGAAAAAGATACCAAATTCTCAATTGTGTTCTACCCCTTTTGTACAAAAAAAACTAATTTAAAGTGACTTGAGATTTAAAAAACATGACATGGTGGGTACTGAACACAATGTCACCTCTCTTTGTGATCAGTGTCTGGTCTTCTGTCCGTAGAGGGTTGCTTTTCTCCCATTGGATGTACTTCTTCCACATCTCCACTTGCTGAGCTTCTTGTGGGGAATTCTGAGGTGGCACTGAAGGTGCATTCCTGTCCAAGCCCTTCATCACTGTCTCATACTCCTGTACGTCACACAGCAGCCACAGTAAGGTAAGTTCACAGACAGTCTGACTCAGGCATGCACAATACAATGTTGTCCCGACAGCTTTTATTTTCCAATGCTTTGAACAAGTAATCACCTTTGCCACTCTCCTGGCATTCATGTAGTCTCTGCTTCTATCTTCAATCATCTTCTTGGCTAAGTGCACGTTGATTCCCTGATCACAAGCCATATTATTCAGTTTAAGACCTTCACACAACTCAGACTGGTTGTGCAAACATTTCTGTTTAGATTCAGATGGGATGAGTTTATTACCTCTTCATATTTACTATAATCTCGCCACAGTTGCTCTATGTTGATCATGGGATTCACACACCCCCTCTGGTACACCCTCCTTACTGCTGTGATTCGTTGGTTTTCAGCATATGAGCCTACAGCCTCACTAATATAAAAAGAACATATCAGCATTTAGGGACCGAACAACACAGCAAGCATACTTCAAAATATTACTGGACAAGAAACTTACACTCCTTTGAGGAAGTTGATGTAGTCTACCCAAATCTGACAAAAGAAAATGATATAGCCAGTAGGAAATGGCAGGTCAGATAAATACACAAACGGTAGTAAAATTCGAAAATGTGTATCTAAGTACCTGATAGGACATTATTTCCATGCCAATTTTGTCAAGGGCGAAGTCATAGGCCTGAGCCATCTTCTCTCTTAAGACCGGTAAAAAATAATCAAATTGAGTTAAGTTATGGCAGCAGCAAATAGGGATGAATGATATATGTATTTAATTAAATTACTGAAAACTGCAATTCTAACCACTTAATACATTCTGATGACCCCATTTTTTTTGTAAGAAGTGTCAATAGGTGTTAGTTGGACACACCATGTTTGGTGACATCCAAAATAAGACAAGAATAAAAAGGATGTTGTCATGCTAGTGACATGAGTCAACTACAGCTTGAACAGAGAGCCTCCTTTACCTTCCCCTCGATAGAATCAAAGGAGGATGACACTGAGGCAATTTGCAAAAAAAATATAAAGTGACTCATTACTGACAGGAACTCAAAACGGAGATGTACTGATAAGGAACTAAGTGCTATCAAACACCACAAGCAAACTCAAAGATTGCATCTACAATAAGATAATGTTTCTGATATTTCAGTATTTTACAAGAAAAAAAATGAACTTGAAGAGGCAGTGAAACTGTTCTTAATATGCAAGATGCTGTTATATCAGAATTGTGGAATATAGAACTGCCATAACTTCTTACTGCATTTGAGCTTATATGACACTTCACTGTGTATTAAGCTAAAGGTTATTACATTATTGTGCTGCTAAATTGCAGTTATGTTAGTAGTGATAGGGACTTAGAAGCAGATGAGATGGGTTAATAACTGGGAAAAAAAACATTGTGCATGCCTAGTATAAATGAATTGCAATTTACAATATTAACTTACTTGTAGCTGGGAAGTTTTCCTTTGGTCTCTCTAACATATGAGAGATAGCATTTCCACAGGTCGATGTGTAAAACTTTCATTAAGCATCTCTGAAACAACTACAGGGGGAAATACAATAGTGAAAAATAAAACAAACATTGTTTAAACACACATGCAAAGACAGATTTTACACACAGAGCAAGTATTGAAATCTACAATACATCAGCTCAGACTGAACGCTGGCTTCACTAGATTGCGCATTGGTCAAATGTGTCTACAGGCATCTGTGTATGACTTACATAAATCCATTTTTTTCTTCCAACTCTGTTTTGGGAATAACATAATAAAATCCTGAATTGGTGCAATCTCCTCTTCTAAAAGCCCGTGCCAGCTCTAAGAAACAACCTCTCAAATCGACAAATTGCTGCCCTAGCATTATCATTTATAACAAGAGCTAGGTAGTAAGGTTAAGTGGATTGTCTGTCACCAAACATGATTTTTTTCTCCTGACATTGGGTCTTTTCTGACCAAACCAAAAAAATAAATGTTTTTGAAAATTCCTTCATCCAGAGATGCCAGCCACAGCATAGATATGCAGCATCAAATGTTTTGGGACTGGCACCCGTTCTGCAAATGTGCTGTAGCAACTTCTGCAACATGGCCAAGGACACGCAGGCATCTCCTGCACTGAAACTGACCCATGGTCTTGCTGTGTTATCAGCTGCAAGCAGCACATTCAACAAGAAGGGTAGCCCTTCTTCAGGAATTTGACATTGTAAGGCATCTCCCAAGACAAAAAAACATGGGCAGAGCTTAACAAGGATCAGATCTGTGAACTTCAGTGCTAGCACAGATGTAAACTTTGCCTATAATGGCAGCAACAAAGGTTGCCAGCGCATTGCTTGAAATCTGGACCAAAAGAACCTGGTCCTACTACAGTGTGAAAGGGCTTTTCAAAGCCATGACTTCAACCACAAAGCTACTGTTGATCTTCCCTCAGTGTCAACAGATGATACAGCTATTCTCTCACATCCCAAATCATCTATTGTGCATCATTCTTGCTTTCAATTACTATGGTAGAGATTTGTCTCATTTGGCTCAGTTTGACACTCTGCTAGAATCTGATCTTTACCTTAAACAAGCCCCACCCTTCATCACTTGTTATTGCAGTTATTGCTAAGGTAACAAGCCAGAGCCAGTTCCACTCTGGGCACTAAAATAATCAGACTCCTTGTACAACTGTCTTGAACGGTGGATGGCATTTCAACTGTGCATAGCCCTTGCTCGTTGGGAGCAGTTGTGCCTGGTAGGTGATAATTTGTTATAAAAGTTTGAATGCTTTATTAATCCCTTTTGTGAATTTCTTCTCTGCAGCTTAAGCATGACCAGCGCCGAGTGAGTGGTGGTTCAGTGTCTTGCTCAGCAGCACCTTATATGGAATTGAAACGGAAATTTTCAGTTCTAAGATGACGACTCTCACCACCTGAACCTAAACTGTGTCTGCACATGTATGCTACTAGAAGCACGAGGAAGGGCAGTCTCAAGTGCCCATCCAATCAAGGTAGGTGAATAAACCAATCCAGTGTATTGAAAGGTGCCCAGTGCTGGCCGCTATGTGGAAATGCTACAAGCAGAGGTTGAGAAAGTGAAACACTTGGGCTGTGTTCCAGTACTATCCTGACTCAAGCTCTGCACCACAGGCCCAAACATCACCTCATTTCCTCTGAAAATTTGACAGTAGTCAGACTAAGCCTCCAGATGGACTACGCCACCATTGAGAACATGCCTGGCTTGGTGCTCTACTGTCCCAAGAACTGCAAAGATTAGTTCTCAAACAATGAAGAGACAGGTAGGACTCATTACGTGTCAAGGCAGAATGCTTGCATTACACTCCATGGCTCATTAGAGCTCACTGTACACACCACATTCTTTGACACAATTTCGGCAAGTGCATTTCATTACACTTTCCCTGTAAGTGCTCAGTACTTATACTGCTGGACTTCATGAGAGGGGTTCCACTCTTTTTATAGCTACCCACTGTTTTTGGTGATCACATTGAAAGTCATCTTACATTGTGTTCAGGTTATTGAAACAAGTAGATAAAAATAAGTTGTCATTCTCCTTTCTGAAAATATCATGTTAAAGAGTTGGAGCACTAACACTGAAGTTCAAAATCAATTTTCTCACAACCAGCAAAACATTTTTGTTAAGATATTGATTCTCATACAAGAAACTGCCAGGCCTGCCATTTAAGAATTTAAAATGAGATACTATTAATTCTCATGAGCGATACGGATACTTACCTTTTCTACCTTGTCATAGTTTTTAGCCTTGATCTGCAAATAAGAGTGTATATGCAATGTTAATTCATTTTTACTTGGTTATGGCTTGCAGCAAACATGCATTCATGCAAATGTGGCCCTTTGTGTACATACATACACAATTTTAAAGATCAACAAAGTGAAATTCACACAAGAATGACAAAGTACTTCAAAAAAGGGGTTTATTTTTAGTAGCTTGTCCCCATAGCCACAATAAACACGATTTACCATATTTTACAGACCAATGAGACCTGAATGCAAAACATAAGGTTTCTGAGAAGAAAAAAAAAAAAAACACTAGTAGCCCGAGGAACTTGAAAAATTCATTCACAACGAAAAAACTTCCTCCCACTGCTCTGGGTTCCTTTAGTAAACATTCCTGCAGAATGAATTTGTGAATGGTAAGCTTAGTCAAGTCACCCATTATTGCACATGTTAGACTTGTTTTCTGTGGCTTCAGTACCCTGGATCCCTGCCAGTGATTACCATGATGTGCACTACAATGTAAAAAAATAGTGATACACTTGTTTTGGAATCAAAAGATTCACAGTTCATTGTGAACTGACTTCCAGTATCAATCTATAGCCAAATAGTCATATCTGAGTATGTCGCCAAGTACACCAATAGTTAGAAAATTAACAATTAAGAATGACAAAATAGCTTTAGGGTACATTTCATTTTTAGCAAGTCTTAATTAAGTAACACACAGATCTCCCATTTCAAAGACTAACTGCACACAAGATCACTGTTAATTACAAAACACCCAACGACAACAAAACTTATCAACATATATATTTAATGCCAGAGAAATTCAAATAGCAAACATTGAAGTTCTAACAAGTGAATCAATCCATTTTTCAGAACCCAAGCATACTGATATTCAATGTTTTTAGATCTCCAAACTAGATTGTCCACAATTTCAAAGGCACCAAGTAATATCATGAAGGATTTGAGAGGTCCTATATGCATGTTAGCTCATATCTAGTAGATTATGGAACCCAATATTTATTTTCACAGGGACCACAATATCTGGGATTGGGCTGCTATATTGGTGTCTGGTTGAATTTGGTGAAGAAATATTTTGATCTAAAAAGATTCCCTACTGTCTAAGGGATAAACAAAACACATTATGGCTTCCCTTCAATGTGATGAAAATGAGAATGCATTAACAAGCTGAGACATGTAATGCAGTAACAAGTTGTTGAAAATGTCATTAGGGTTATCATAAATAGAATAAAGCTGTTTTTTGCAGATGCTAAGTTGATGGAAAGAGACATGACTTAAAATCAAGCTTTCCAAGCTGTAGAATTAAGACAGCATGACAGACCTCCCCCCATCAAATTAGTGAACAAAACAATTTAAGTATTGACAGAATCAAGAGCTGATTCTTTAATAGAATTATTGTACGCTTTGTGAAGTCTATTGAGCAAAATGCTTTAAGACAGCCTGATGAAAACCATATATCAAATTAAAGTGCACACCAAAATGTGATAAGATAGTGATACAGTTGAAAGGTGCAAACAAGTTAGTCATCTGTCCAAAATGAATAACCCCTATTGTAGGGGAATACAATGAACCAATATCTGCAATGCTTTAGTGAAGTGTCGTGATTAATCTATATTTTAAGTTGAAACTTCACAACAATTGACCACTGTAAAGATGATTAGGACATTTGACATTACTGGTAAACGTGTTTGCTTTATTTAAATATCAGATTTCCTTTCATTAGTGAATAAACATGATTCCTGCCAGGTCTATTTTAGTTTGCACTGCTTTTCCAAAACAAACTAAACTCTCTATCTGGGGCATAGCATTTATTCTGTAGCCTGTAGAAACAATGATAAAAGTGGATTTAGCAGACTATCCTCAGAAGACTCCACAAGCTGTCCAACTAGAGAATTGCTCTTTCTGTATGCTGCACATTTTTTTGGTCTGTCCAGAAATTACAAGCAGACATGTGCTGCTAATCTTAACTGAATGACCATGATTCATGTCCTGAGTGGATAAATTCACAGCATGTAGTGTGAAAGAGGCCAGACTGGGTAGGTCTAAACTTTAGCCATTGACAAATATGGGCATTGTAATGGACTGAAATAATGGTAGTTGTATACAATTACAAATGGGTTCTATATCAGTGCTTATGTGAACCAGACTCACAGGAAACACTGTGCACTCAAGGATTATTGTTTTGCATTGCGTGGCAAAAGTTGGTGAAAGAGTTTCAGTGGAACTCAAAGTGCATCTTTAATTAGTGTGATGTCATTAACATACTTACCAAATGGGGGACGAGTCTATTGACTACAAATGGCAAATCACTTACATGCTGTGAATATAAGGATTGTTTATAATTAAAGTAATTTTAAAATTCTTCTCCCAAAGTCATAGAAACATGCTAAAAAGGTTTTGTTTCATCGATTCTGGGAATCTATAGGGTTGTAATGATGCTTTTCAAAGTCTAAAACCATGCCAGGACTTTAAATGTCACTGGTGTTAAATTATCTCCCTGATCTTAAATACAACTGCAAGTTAAACTTCATACCATTCCAACAGTTTTTCTGAATAGTAGGAACATAAAAACAAACACTCACAGGCCTGTCAACACTCGGACAACAAACCCTGAATAAATTTGAATACATTCAGCAACTAACTTCTTGAATAAAGTACAAGACTAATCATCAAAGTAGACTTTAATTTGTATACTTGTGTTCAACAACACCAGTCTTAAGCTCCATATTTTTCAGAGTTGTGAACAAGTCAACCAATAATAGACAACATTTATCCACATATATAAAAAACTTTGAAATTAATACATTGGGAGAGGAAAAAAATGTCACTACAAAAAAAGTGACCTCCCATCCAATAAATAAAACTTTAGTGTGTCAAAGATGATTAACCAGCTCCGACTAGCTGAATCAAACACTTGGATTAACAACTCTCTTGTAGTGTTAGTAATGTTGGACACAATAGGTACATGTACCTAAAGTCATCGGTAAACAAGAGAAAATAATTGAAGCCTGTTTCTGAGAAGCCTGTCACTTTTGGAAAATGCTGTGCTTTCACCTCCTTACACTGGATTTTCAAACAGCTAATTAGTCCTGGTCTTGCTATAAATCAATTGAAAGGAGTAGAAAATCTGCAATGTGGTCATGATTGCTTAAATATTCAGTATAATGTATTACGATAATAACTTTACCCACAGTGGTATTCTAAACAATGTACAAGTGTCACCATTTTCTAGATACACACTGGTATTCAACCTATAAGCCAAATAAAATGCGTTTCCTTCAACAACTACTCAATTCATATTTAGGGGCATGCACTTCCATACCATGGAGCAGAATTAACATAACCTGAGTGATAGCTTGGTAAACTATGTAATCCATGCATAAATGGTGTCACGACGATGGTTATATCAGTCATGTGGCCTTTGACAATACACCATGCGCATGTTAACATTAAAAGATGTGTGCTTTGCCAATAATGACCAGCTGAAACACGGAGAGGTCCTTTGCATCATGCTTTAATCAAATAGCCATAATTCTTAGACCAAAAACTGATTAGGAAAGTTGGTCATGGCGAGGGAGAATGTGGATTTATTTTCATATCATACATTACTGGCCCATCTTTATGGCAGTAGAACTCATTGAAAACATATACATGAAATATATAAATGTAATTTTGAATATCTACTATCTAATCTTGCATTTACTGACTTGCAAATGATATTGGGGTCACAACTGCAGTGCTTTGATCACTCGCTTTTTAAGGAAACATCTGCCATAGAGTATAGAGCCATTTGCATTCAGGGCTGTCTTATTTACTACAGTGGGAAAGATGTGTAAATCTCCAACAAAATGCCATTCTGAAAATTCCTTACTCTAATGAGATTTTATCTAATTTTCCACTCATTTGGACAGAACCTGCTCTGGAGCAAGTGTGCATTGCATAATACTGAGGTTGTTTTCAATGATTGTTCAAAAAACAACAAACATAAAATTAACCACCGTTGTGACACTAAGAGGTGTTAAAGCTTAAGTTCTGCTACTAGACTTCACATTCTTATTTGTATTACAAAGCTCCGGTAAGTAATAGATCATGTGTAAAAAGAAAAAACTGTACTGCCACAAGCTTATTACATGACAGCATGGCTTAATTATTGGAAAAAAGACCAATGGCAGACATGGGTTATATATTCAGAGGGGGGAGGGGAGAAATCTTGGGGAAAGAATGGGCCACACAACCAAAACATTTGTTTATAAAATTTCTCAAAAGAAATGACACAGGAGGCAATAAATTGACACGACAAGTGAATAAAAGGCTAATGCACTCCAATACCATTAAAATAGTTTTTTAATACCGTTGCAAACCAAACATGCAACATATGCAGTTTACCCCACTTAAATTCGGCTTATAAAATGTTTTTAGAAGATCCTGGGAACAAACTTTCTGAAAAGAAATTTTTGTAGAACGGAGTTTCCCTTTGTTTATGTTTAAGGACACAATCCTCATAGAGCCTGGCAAAAGGCTGATTTCAATAGTTTATCCCACATCTATCCTACTAACCCTCAGCTTAAACAGTATCCTGTACTTTAAATATTTTGGAATGTAGATACCTCAGATAAAAGTATCTACTTTAGCATTGGTTGTCAATGTAGATGTGTTTTCCACAAGTATTATTGAAGTAAATCAAGTGGCTCAAAACAAGAACTGTGACTTTAAACTTTATTAATGTAAAAGACATTTTGTTTGTGTGAAAATCACATTGTTGATCATGAAAGAAAACCCCAGCCATGCACACTAAGAAGGAGAAAAAAATATTAACCTCTGCTTCAATGAATAGTTTCCAGAATCTGCCGGAACTTGGGAACTGAGTGACAAGTCTCTCATATGTCTTCCTTGCTTTGTCTATGGGTTGATTCTAAAGTGGGACAACATTTACATTTCAAACTATTAATCATACGAAAATGCTGAATTGAGGAAGAAAAATTGATGGGCTTTGCGTTTTCACAATCCAAACCTTTTTTCCCATTACACCACCCAAATTCCCAGTTAGCTTATCCCCAGTAATGCAACTCTGTGTCACTAAACCTGTGCTTCTCGAATCAGAATGCTCCATGCGTCAAGGTCATATGGGTTTTCTTCCAACTTCTTCTCGGCCTTCTTCACCTTCTCTGGAATATACTCAGTTGCTGCCTAGATGAAAACAAACACACACAAAATACAAAGCAAAATATTACACACATGAAGGACATGCCCTGTTGCACCGTCTGCAGTGGCAACGAGTCAATGGGCCTACACCTGATGAAGGCCTGACGGACACCGCATGCAAGTTTCGAGTACTAAGGACGAATTTACTTTATTACTGGATTTCGGCTTGCAACAACAACCCATAGAAATAACTTAAAAACATCGGGGTTGCAGAAGTCGCTCAGAGCTACGTTTACTTATTAGCAGCGAATTAACTTACACGGTGAAGCTAGGTTTTGCAGCCAATCAAAACTGGCGCTTAAAATAATCGGCAGGGGCAAACCCATTATATGTAACAAATTTGGACACGCCAACATTTATCTTTTATGGAGACGACCGTTGGCCTTGTCGAACACGGAGCGACGACCGTGTATCGATACCAATAAGTCAATGTTTTCTTAGGCGGCCGAACGCCGACCTGAAGTTTACTTCGTTATCTCAAAGATCATATTACGTGAATGCAATACACCAAACATTTTCCACATGATCTGAATCAGCATTTATACATGCAAAGCAAAATGAACAATCAAAAATTGTTTGTCGAGAAATACAATATAAGCTAACTATGCTAACATTTCAACAAGGGCCTCGGCTTGAAGTTAACGTTCGCTCACGTTACCTGGTCGGCCGCTCCTTCGGTAGCCATGGCTAAAAGAGTATTCTTGACCAGAAATGTGATATCTGTTCGGGTAACACTCAAGTTACAAAGTGATAGTAAATTTTAAAAGCGACTATGTAATTTGCATAGCTTCGCGAGACGATCACGTTGCCTTCTACAACTAGCTGTTCATTACTGGACGATACCTCAAAATGGCGAGATATTCAGGATCCGCTCTATGGAAACAACAACGATAGAACTTCCGGTGTATGTCCTTCAAAATAAAAATAAAACTCCTCACCAAAAACAAATAAAACAAATAGAATAGTGATAATACTGGAACCGTGGCGGATTTTAAGCTTTAATTAGCATGAATTGTTTTTACATTTGCAAGACTCCTACTATCAAAGCTCCATGGACAACACAATACACACCAGCATATTGAACGCTAAATACAAAGGGCGAATAGAAGGTGTAGACTTATACCATCAATTTTATATTACTTTTTTCCCCACATCTGATTTTACCAGGAGAGGTATTTCAAAACTCAAATGGGTAAAAAGAACCATTGCAATTACGTAATCTGTATTTAAAAATCAGTTTGATATTACATAAAAATGGTCCACAATACACAACGTTAAAGCGAACAAAAATCAGCACCAAGTTGAATGGATAGCTCCTCCGATGGTACTAGACTACATCAGGTAAATTACAAATCGTTTTTGAGATACTCTTCTGAGAGCTAATGGACAGCCAGACTTGACAGATTGACAGATAGATAACGCCATTGAAAAAAATGAGTATCTGACGGAGGTCTCCCCCAACGCTGGTCGCCTTGTTGACCAGCAGGGAGAGACATTAGACAGGCACGGGAAAGCCCGCGTTTACGAACGCGCTTGCCATTTATCCAACACAGACCAGAATAGAAGACTGCAGAGCTGTAATTTTATCAAATAGATAGTTATTGTGACTGTCAACTGTAATCCTATCACGTTTCAGACATGGCTGGGCCCAGCTTTTTAGGTGAATTGCAAAATCCAAAACAATGAAAAACGACTGTGATGTTGCGTGTCTGTCATGGTACATGGAGTGGTGGGAGTTAAATCCTATTTGTAGGTACTTTGGAATTCATGAGTCTCTCTTGTGACCCCCAAAAGAAAACAATCTACATTGGTTCCTCGTGGGATGTATGAAGACATAACACAGTGCAAAAGACAGAATGGACAGTGCGAGACTGATACGCCCATATACCAAGAAACGATACAAAGTTTGCATATTTACACGGGACTTTTGTTTTAATTTTGTAGACTGTAGGACGGGGGATTAAAGGGACTATTGTTTATACTTACTGAGTTTTCGGGGGTGTGTGCATTCCACACCTACATTAAGCATATATACCTCCAAAAAGTACGGATCAGATTTAAAAAAATCTGATAAAAATACCCAGCATTGCAGTTTGATAAGTGGGATTCCACGTCTTACACACGCACACGCGCGCACACGCGCACACACCCACACGCACTCACTGCTGCTGCTCTCTGAGAGTGTATCGGCAATTGACTGCTCTGTGATAGATTACTCTGGCCTGGCCAATGCCGTCAGCTCACAAACATTTGCTTGCAGTTAGAGGGAAGGGACATGTTGGAGGCTGGCGGGGCTCCGGGGCCGTACATGTAGACGGGGTAACCAATACCCCTTCACAGATGGGCTACTTTGCCCTAAGAGGAATGTGACGAATTCGAACAGTGTAGCTACAACTTGGGCTCAGCGCGGTGTTTCTGGATGTCCATATGCCAGAGCCTGTTCCTATCTAATATGTGGGAGATGGTGGCGTTACCGAGAGCGAGCTCTCCCTTCCTGTCGTCTGGGACAAGATGGCAGCAGTGCAGGCGAACTGTGCATGGTATGGATTTATAAGTCCATAACATGTTCACAGAAGCCCTGGATAATACTTATAGTGACTCTATGTGAAGGTAAGTTGTGAAGGGAAGGCTGTCATCTTTCACAGTTGTGTAGATTCACCCTGTAAACCTCTGTTTAGTTGTGACGCAATAACTTATAGTCATAACTTGTTCTCAAACTTAGCTAGCGACAGTTTAGCTGCTCTAGGTTTGAAGCTTTTTTTAGCGTTGACGTCTGAAGTGGCTGGTTTTATCCGCCCTCTGGGTAGTTAACGCTAGCTGCTAGCCGTGAATGAATTCTGTTATCCTTTCATAACAGTGACGTCGATGGTGGTAATGATTAACGTGGGTGCCCCGGAGAAACTCAAGGGCTTTGTTATTTGTGTTGTCCTGGCCAACCGTCCGATTCTTTTCGACACAACACCCTGTGAAGTTAACACAATCTCCTTTCACTCAACAACCATACGCTACATTGAGAACGTGGGCCGAGTTACCATTACTCAACGTGAGTTCATCGTTATTTATTCAAGGATTGACACATTGTTTTGGAACTAACACACTTAACTTGAAACACTGCGAGATAACGACAGTATCTTTATTGCTTAAGAGCACATGGCAACTTAGACCTCTGACCTTACAGAAACAAATTTCAACGGGTCGAAAACTTACATTATTTTCATGAAATGGCATCTAACTTGACTTAAACGTTAACATAACTGTTAATGGAATTTGTCTTTCAGAAATTTTATTGACAGGTGGATACCAGAATAATTTACATTGTGTCAGGCTTTGCTTAAACGAGTTGTGAACATTGCCCACTGTCAAAATGTCTTATGGGCATCTTTTTGTCATATAATCAGTCTAATTATAAGTGACACTTTTTCTTCGTACACTTTCAGCGTTCAACAAATTGGCATTAGACATCAACTTGCAAGCATATAAAGATCATAAACTTAAATAGTCACCCTCCCTTAAATTTGTCAGACTGTGTAGTGGCATGAAGAAGTGCTCAATGAAAGATGAGAATTTTTGTTGCTGCGATTTGCTGGAATGTTGAGATGAACTTTCTAAATGTTACATAGTCGATACAAATATGATGCTTGATTTCCATGTCACAGTCAACAGGTCTAAGACCTCAGCTTCATGTTTTCCCCTTCCTTATGTGAGTGTCTTCTGTTTTATTGGTACTTATGTCCCCCCTGGGTACTGAGAGAACTTATTTGGTGTGGGTAGCTTTTTTTGGCTTTGCTTAATAGGAATCTGTCTAGCGTTACAGCAGTCTATGGAGTGCTGTTTTAGCAGTGGACTTTAGTGTTTGGTTTGGTGTAAAAAGTGTAAGTAAAACTTTTTCTTAACACAGGGCCAAATCATTGCTTTACTTCCATTTTCCATCATAAGGAACCTTTGCCTTACTTGCTAAAACTTAACATTTGTTCAGGTGTTTTCAAATTTATAAGATTTATATGTATATATCTATTCTTTTGAGAACATCTCCCCTATTCATGACTATTAATTTTATTCAATCTCATGCTTCCATTCTGTCTAAGTAACCTCATTGTTTCCTGAAAACATAGCAGCATGGATCGGGGGAGGTCAAAGTCTGAGTTAACTGAGGCTTAAACCAGAACAGCTTGTACTTAAGAAAGAACGCCACAACTACTGTTTAGACACAGTTCAGGAAGGATTTCAAATATTTGAACGCTAATAAAAAAATAACATTGAAATTACTAACAGTTTTTATCAAATAAATAACGAATAGTTAAGACTATTGCAGTAACTGATTTGAAGTGTCCCAAACTTTAAAAAACTTTTTTTCCCCTTTGCCAAAGTGCACTCTCAAAGATATTTATAGATTTTAAACAGTTAACAGTTTTCCTGTCTGTGGATTCCTCAAACCTTTTCAGACACCACTGTGAGCCTAATTAAGCACCCTGGTGTTATGATTTTGTTTTTTTTGGCCTCATAGACACTCCTTATTGTCATAAATAGCCTGTTGGTGAGGTTAATACATTTGTTGAGTATTTGTTAGCTGATGTATCAAAGAAAATCTATAAATTAAACATAAGTATCGAAACAATAGTATCACTTTATTATATGTATTGCACCATATTATTTGCATGGTTAAAATAAACATTTCTAGCAACATTTATGTAGTTATTGATTATGTAATATATGTTCAATTGAGATTAATGTACCATTCCTCCACTTAGTCAGTAAACAACATGGAGAAATAAATGTTTCTTTTTTTGTTTTTACACTTAAACACACTTAAACTACAAGTTTAGGCTATTTTAAGCTCAAAGGGACCCTCTGCAGAGTAGGTCAGCATAAATGCAGTGCTTGCCCCCTCTGTCTAGTCCATCAACAGCTGACTGTTCACTCAATAAGAATAGTGAAAACCAATACCCCTAGGAAATCCCTGGGTTTTTCCTCTAAAGTCTTTTTCTTCCTCTTTTGGATTTTTGGCACCACATTGATCTATAAAATGTGCTGACTACAATATAGGCTAAAGTGCCACAATGCCCTAGAGTTTGGCATAATGCCATAAAATGTAGTTGCAAAAGAAAGAATTGATTATCAGATTATTATAATATATCGCCAATGAGTCAAGAGAAAAGTGACAATAAATGCGATCGGTTGATGTGAAACGGGTTGAAAATATTAATGGAAATAAAGCTCGACTTGAGTAACCCATTGTGCAACATTAAAATGGTGCATCACATGATTTGGTCAGTCTTGGATTTTAAAAACATTGTGGATGTTTTTCTTTCCAATTAGTGGTTGACTGTATATGGTGAGAATGAGCTAATCAAAAATTCTTAACCATTGCAACTTTACTAAATAGTTATCCATTATGATTAACATGGCATTAGCTGCATTATATGGTTTTATTTATGCCTATCATAATTGCACAACAGTTGCAGAGTTGCTACATTTTGTTATGGCAAAGAAATCTCAACATTTAATCTTTTTCAAAAGATTGTAATGTGGAGATGACTAGTTATTTAGAAACACAGTGTGAAACCCAGTGTGAAATGGGCTTGCTGGTACTTTTGTTATGCTTGTATATTGTACTCAGTACTTCTTCAACCAGTATGATAGCCAACAGCACAGTGTTTTGACTGCGTACAAGACCTGATCCTGCAAGTAAAGAGATGTCCAAATGACAGTCATACATTCACAATTGAAAAACCTTGTGGTTACATGCTGTATAAAACAGAGAGCCTTTGAGAAGAGAAAATCATGTTCACGAGACACAAACAGATCTCCAAATAGTGTAGTTAGGTTATGGTGCTGTGAGTTAACACAGCAATCCCTGCTAAATGGTAAAGCATGCAGCCTGTTAAAGTGGCCACTTTAACTCTGCCTTGGCATTCTCTGGAAATTTTGAGAACCCATTGAAATGTTATACTTTATGACAGCAGCATTGTGGATCAGATTAGGCTAATACATTAAGAATTAAAGTAAAAACTTATCTTCAATCATGCAAAACATTTAAAGCATTCTTAAGAATAACAGTTTCCACACTTGTCAATGTACTCTGAAAGACTATTTAGTAGTGAAATTACAATTGGTTGACCATTGGAATTTCCATTAGTAGTTTCTCTGGTATCATTTCCACTTGCTAATTGAGTATTTAAAGTGGATTCACAGGGGTTGTGTGATTGCTTTGCTTTCTAACTCTTGTGACACTTCACATATGTTGTCAGAGGTCCGTAAAGCATCACATAAGTTTTGGGAAGTTTGAAAAAAGATCATGACTCAAATTAGTCATCAGAAAATGTGAACTTAAGAAGTGCAGCAAAGGTTTCCTTCATTCATCTCCTTGGCAATTTTAACCATAAAACATAATTTTCATTCAATTTTAGTAGTGCATGTATTCATAACTCACAAGTGCCAAAGTGTCAGCTGCCGTTAACACAACTCAATTAAATTTTACAATGATAATTTATAGTTGTTTAACAGAACTTTCACTGTTTTCACTCAAGATAGTACAGCTATTCAAATATCATTCTTTATCATTGTTTTGATGTAACACAAACTAATAATAATCAGACCTGATCTTGTATTTTACAATGGGGTCTCTGGCAAAGAAAGGTCATCTGAAAATTTCTAGTTATCCCTTTTATATATCTTGTTCATTCTCTATTCTATACGTTACCAATCACACCCGCTGAACTCGAATTCCCTATCTTATACTAGCTAGATCTTTTTTTTTTTTAATCTAAAACTGTTCTAGAAAAATCCTGGAACATGACATTTGGCCTGATATCGCATCTGATTTTCTTAAACTACACCCAGCCGACAGAAGTCTATCATAATGTTCTGGCTTTACTGATTAGGAGATGTTATGCTGCTGTTAGTGCTTTGCAGCATCATTCTGCGCATAATTATTGGGTAAAATGTTTTATGTAAGCGTAAGTTGAATTACAAAAACACAAAATTTCCTTTCCTTTTTTTCAATTCCATTGCATTGGAAATGAACGTGGCCAGTTATTCAGGCGGGGAGCACGATCCAGAAAAGTTTGAAAAGTAATAATTTTAATACTTAGCTGTTCCTTTTGACAAAACTTAGATATCTAGGGCTGAACACAGAAATCTATTGAACAAATCTTACAGTATCAAGTCATATTGGGCCATTCCTGTTCAATACATTTGAAGAGTGTACATATCATTGCTGTTTCACTGTCAGTTATTTACTTGAGCACATGTTAATTTTCATTAATCTGAGCCAGCAAACAAGCGTATATCAGAAACACAAGCATTCATTACAGCGTAGTCAAAGACAGTCATGATTTGTTTTCTGGATTTGAAGCTAATGAGCTATCAGTGCAGTCAGGAGTCATCATTCAAAATACTGAGTTCACGTCCACGCTTTCTATTTGAACTGTAGAAACAAGTACTTTAACCTGAAGACGATACTACTGATAGGTTGCACAGCTATTGTTTCACTGAGGGCTGCTGCTGCTGAGGGAGAATGTTCCTCTGGAATGCTAAATACATTTTTTTTTATATAGAGAAGCAGAGATATTTTTCTAGTATTTCTGGAGTAGAAGTTTTCTGAATGGATTGTATCAGCTAAGAATAAGGCTCATTTTTAATATTAAAATCAGCAGATAAAATCAGCCTGCTGAAGAGCTGAAGCGATACCAAACCTGACCTACCTTCCATGCTCAATTTATTACTTGACAATTGTGATTGTCATCTTCACTGTAATTGACATTTATGTAATTTTACATATAAACATTGTGCAGTTTCATGTTAGCGTATTACAAGTGTCTGTGCAACTGGTGTTTTTTTTTTATTTTACCAATTCTTATTTGTGAATTTTTCTCAATCTACTTTTTTTTAGTTTACATGAAATCTGGAAGAAGTATCTTACCACTTATTAATTGGATAGGATGTCATTTTAAACATAAATTCCATCCACACTTTTGAAATTTAAATCTATTTCTGTACACCCCCCCCCCCCCCCCCCCCCCACCCTCACACACACAAACACCCACACACAATGTGTGGGGCAGTCGTATTAGCTCATTGTGGACAGGTGTCTAGTGTTTATTTTCTTCTCACTTTAATTTTGGGTAGGGCAGAGTCAAAGAGTTAACAGTGAATAATTTCTTAGCAGCTCAAGGTTGCTGGAAAGCTTCTCAAGTTTTAGAGGATGTAATACGATACTACAGGAGGAGCCTCTGTACTGACCAAAGGAATAATCTGGCTTCTGATGGTAATAATAGTAGCAACTCGTTTTTTAATGCTTTAAATCCTGTGTCACACTTCTGACCAGTGTAAATTAGTGTTGTCTTGTGTTTTGCAAGTAGTCCAAATGCAGGGTTCCTGTTTAAAGACCAGACAACATGTCTAACATGACATCTTCTTTCAGAAGAAACCAGTAGTGTAATTATTGGGCTTGGCTCTATGAAATTTGTCCAGAATCCAGAATACAAGATTATACCAAGCTTTAAATTTATCTTGGTTATTTTTTTTTTTAGTTCATGTGGTTGTACTGCCACATCACCACATTTTGAGGATATGTCCAGCACTATCAAAGAGTGGCTACTCACTGCAAATTCAGTAATGCTATTTTGATGTCAGTCTATGCTAATTTGAAACAGTAGACAGCATGCTTAATGTCCATGACACATGTTTTTAATGCATTTGCAAAGGCACATCAATGACACATGTCTGCTGTTAAGTGGTTAATGGCATTACCCAGTGTACATACTATTGAATCAATAGAAGAGCGGTAGAATAGTTTATCAAGACCTTTCTTTTCTTTTTTTACACTCGACTCCCCAAACTTGTTTAACACCTGCAGGCCAGGAAATGATTCCCCCAGCATAGGCAGAAGGCCTATCCATTTGTCCATTTTCATTCTCCATAATGAACAAGAAAAAAAAAATCACCAAGTCTTAAAATAAAAAAACAAAAGCAAAACAGAGTATGAGTGATCTGGAAAATGTATTTCATACATGAAAGAATTATTCATTGCAGTTTCTTTTTCAAAAATGAATTATCTTCAAAGAATTGAATCTGTTGTCTTTTTTTCCCCCCTATTCATAGGATTATACAGTAAAGTATTTGATTACAGGCAAAAACATTTTTTCTGGGTTCCTCTTTCACCGGGCAATGGGGGTCTAAGTTTTTGGGTCTTCTCTTTCTTCCCCTTTGCTGCTGCCATCTGTGAAGTTGGATTTCAGTCACCTTCAAGTTCAAGTTTCCTTGCTATATATAGAACATGTATGGGGGGCTTTGTGACACCAGCCTTCTCCCACCTCCCCTGTACGACATCAGAACCTCCCTTATCACAGCATTACCCCCTTTTTCCCCCTACTTGATGTCATAGTAATCGACTTTCACAGCTTCTCACAACATGGGGTAACTGTTTCATTGATTCACATTGTTATTTGATATTAAATCAACTCCATGGATTCCATTCAGAATAGAGTTTCACAGAGAAAGATGAAGTTACAATTAAACTCATATGTAAGTGATGAAAATCATTCGATGTAGTATTCAAGAATGTCTGCTACTTACGTTATTTTCAGACTGCACTATGAGGACTTCTGTATGTGCTGTCTGTAGATGTGACAGTGTGGGCAACTTTAATTTTCTAATGGGGCATTATGTCTGCTTTCATGACCCAATTTTTCTCGTGTTTATTGCTGCCTGCTATGATTTGATCAAATAATCTCCAAGAAACGTCATTGAATTCCTTTGGATGGCACACTGGGCAGTGCTTACACTTCAACCACCCTGCAACTCAGAGTGCATGATGCGGTATAGATAATGAATGAATGAATGAATGAATTCATTCCCGCACAATTGAAGCTCAGCACATCAAAAATGTTTCGGACTATATTTTGTTTCTGAACATATTGTAATGTAGCTCTGTCCATTGCACTTGAGCTGGGGCTAGATGGTCAGTTCAACTATTAAAATATCATATTAATCCTGTATGAAAAAAAGTTACATGCAGCCCAAACTCTCTTGTTTTATTATACTTATGACTGAAATCATTACAAGATTTGCGTATTTGTTTTGTATTTAAACATGGCTTTCATTAGAAATTAAATTGTTTAAATCTTGTCCCAGAATGAATGTGGATATTGAGATTTTGGGATGACACACCGACATACATTGTCACAACCCTATCAGTTTCATTGTCATGCTTGCTTCGAAAAAAAAAACATCAGTAAACTCATGATTTCCGTTAAAATTGACATCTTGAGAATCAGTACGAATATATCTTGGGATGTGGGTAATCTAACATGTAGGCTCTATGATTTATGATTGCTGTTATAGTGTTTTTTGGCTTTCTCCTATCCCTCTCTTTTGGTTGCCTAGAGATTTGTAGTAGGATGCATTAAAATGGCTTGAAACTTCAAGCAAACCTTTGTGAAGCTAGTCATCTATGTGGAGGTGTGTGGGATTACTGGATAGGGCCTTGTTGTATAGGTGTTTTCAATACATTGTGTGTTCTTGTTATTTTTTTTCATCCTGTTTGAAGATATAGGGGGTAGTGAACCTTTGGGTCAATAATAGATCATTCAAGCAGAACAGAGAAACCTACTAATTCTTCTTGTAGTCGGAAGGTTGCATTATGTTCAACTTCACATTGTAGTCCATTCATCTATCCATTTCCAATACAGCTTATCCAGGATGTAACCTGTTGTTTGCTCAATGTCATCAGGGATTTGCACCAACCCCCCTATGACCCTGTAACTATAGAATGGATGGATTGGTTGCAATATCAGTTCCATCTTATTGTACCCCAAGGATGCAGGGTGGTGCAGTATGTTTAAGAAATTTGCTTGAGCTGTTGTTAACCCCAAGGTCTGTATTAAAATATTAAGTTTTTAAATGTATCACAGATTTATGAATGCTTAGGCTTGCAGAGGTTTTTTTAATGAACCATTCGTTAACTGTATTTAAATATTCCTACCCGAAACTAATGACCAACATTTGTTTCATTCTCTGCAGGTATGGCCTCACAAGTCTTGGTCTACCCACCACACATTTATCAAACCCAGACAAGTGCCTTTAGCAGTGTGAAGAAACTCAAAGTTGAGCCCAGCAGTTGTGTGTACCATGAGAGGGCACACCCGCGGACTTATCTGAACAGCAGAATCCTTGGCGTTGTACACTCAACAAAACAAGCCCACTCGTTTGTGAACCGAGACTTGGCATTGGGTGTGAAAGTGTGCAGAAGACAGGACTGCTCCGTGCAGACAGTGGTGGTGCGTGGCATACAGAGACAACAACCTGGTAAAAGAGAAGGTGGACCAGGCCCTGCAGGGCCCCAGCAGAAGCAGCAGCCACAGAAGCAGCAGCCACAGAAGCAGCAGCAGCAGCAGCAGAAGCAGCAGCCACAGAAGCAGCACGACACGGGGGTTGTCCACTCTCAAGGCAAACAACAGCAGCAGGCGGATACAGCAAGTGGGGGCAGCAGTGGAGCAACAGGGGCAGGAGGAGGGGGAAGGGGAGAGGGCTGCACTGGAGAAGGAGAGGGAGGTGGAGAGGAAGAGAGTGACAGAGAGGCGAACTGTGGAGGATTGAACTTAGCTGACAGCTCTCAGCGATGTGGGCTGAAACGTAAAAGTGAGGAGCTGGATAATAGAGGGAGCACCATGCAGATTGTGGAGGAACTGTCAATGTTACCTGCCATGTTGCAGACAACTAATGTGGGAAATGCAGCAGTGACTGCGCCTACAGCCGTGGGGCCTGGAGGGGGGCCCTCGAAGCAGGGTGCGGCTCCAGGTGGTGTAGGTGCAACAGGTGGTGCAGGGGGCGGTGATGGGGACTATCAGGTCGTACAGCATGAAGTTCTATGTTCCTTGAAGAATACTTATGAAGTGCTGGATTTCTTGGGACGTGGCACATTTGGCCAGGTTGTAAAGTGCTGGAAAAGGGGTACCGGTGAGATAGTGGCTGTTAAGATCCTGAAAAATCACCCTTCGTATGCACGACAAGGTCAAATAGAAGTGGGCATCCTTGCTCGTTTGAGCGGGGAGAATGCTGATGAACACAACCTGGTGCGAGCCTTTGAATGCTTCCAGCACCGCAGCCACACTTGCCTGGTATTTGAAATGCTTGAGCAAAACCTGTATGATTTCTTGAAGCAAAATAAGTTCAGCCCACTGCCCCTGAAAGTAATCAGACCTGTACTACAGCAGGTAGCTACAGCGTTGAGAAAGTTGAAGAGCATGGGGTTGATACATGCAGACCTCAAGCCTGAGAACATTATGCTGGTGGATCCAGTGAGACAACCCTACAGAGTGAAAGTGATAGACTTTGGCTCAGCCAGCCACGTGTCCAAAGCAGTGTGTTCCACGTACCTCCAGTCTCGGTACTATAGGTGAGTACAAAACATGAGCAGTTTCTTTCAGTTGTTTGCCAGTTTTTTAT
Source organism: Fistularia commersonii (assembly GCF_037954325.1). NCBI lineage: Eukaryota > Metazoa > Chordata > Actinopteri > Syngnathiformes > Fistulariidae > Fistularia > Fistularia commersonii. The sequence goes on along the minus strand of NC_141310.1, from coordinate 5,546,952 downwards.
CGCTGGAAATTGTGTTGACTGCTAAAACAAATTTCAGTTTCTGCTTGTGTCCAAACTGCAAGTCAGGTTAAAACTATGTCCTTCCTCAAGCAAAACAAGGAAATGTCTCTCATACATCCTGCCTGCCTCGGAGCCACATACCACTGACACTGAAAAAATGGTAGCCCCCCCCCCCCCCCGTTTATTTACAGATGTCAGACTTGACTTTTCCTGGCCTTACAACATGGGAAAGAAAATTGTGTAGCAAAAAAAACGATTGACTGACTACAATTATTGCTGATATTGGTAACATTCAGGGCTGTGGCAGCCAAAATATTTATACGCATAATTTTCTGGTAGTTGGCGGTTTGAGTGTATTTTTCAGGAAATACAATACAATTTTCGGGAATATTGTCACAAATCCTATATCAATATAGCTGCAGTAACAGTATCCAGATCCAAATCAGAAAGGTACCTTTTCTTTAAAGTAAACCATTACATGGTTTAGTTTATGATACATCTTTTGTTATTGCCTTTGAATATTTACTGTTCTATGAAGCAACAGTTTTTCCCCTTTAAAGGTTCTCATCATGAGTTCTTGGGGCATTGTCAATGTATGTTTTATGTGCCAGAATCTGTTCTCCATGGAAATGTGGAATAAAAATGTTCATGAGCCATGTAAACAGCATTTTCAGAATTGTGGCTTTCAGGATTGGTTAAATTACCAATGTAACATAAAAAAGCAATGATATCAGTGTAAAAGTAACAGGTTTGGTAACAGGTTTCATAAGATTCATGTCATTTTTGTAGCAAAACATTTCTAGCATAAGACGGACCACTGGTAAGACCACTGGTAAGACGGACCACTGGATGGACCACTTTTAGTGGTCCATCCAGTGGTCTGCCCATCTCCCAATATAAGTAACATTGAAAAATGGAATCCATTTTTTCTAAGCTATAATTTGGCATTTTTTGATACTTGACAGTAAATTAAATTTCAGTTGCTTTGTAGGCCTGTGTTAGCAGGGACTCAGCAAAATTCAGCTTGACTGGCAGCAACAAAAAAAAACAATAATAGATTTACATAGACAAGAACATTAATCAAAGAAATATGAAAATGAAATCATTTGTAAATCCTAAAATAAAAGAACTGGACTGTGCAGTTATTGATTCATCCTCAGGGGATTTTTCCAAAGTGGAAATAGAACAAAGAAATTAAAGGTTCAATCTAACTGATTGGTTCTCTGCTGCAGCCTATAGATATAGTTAAAGGAAGTTTGATGAAATCTGTTGGCAATTTAAAGAAACACATGCTTTTAAATACCAAGCTGCAGCAGAGGTTGGCTGATTATTTTATATTTCACTGTTGTATGGCTCAAGAGTAATATAATTTTCTCTATAATTAATCTGATGCGCTGTTATGTATCACAAACCGGGCTGACCTGAAACGTAAAACTTGGAAGTGTATAGCAGTCTTTAATGTAATAAATCAAAATGTCATCTCATAAGTTTCCCTGCCAAATTGGATTTACTGCAGCCTCTCAGATTAGGTCAGTTAAAACTCCACAAAATGAGAACAGAGATGATGCTGAATTGTTGCCTTGGTTCACACTGTGATAAATTTTGGTCCTTTATGGAATTTTCTTGCTATTTTCCCATTGTTCCTCAGTGACGCTGTTTTTCAAATGTGGACAAGAACAAGAATTCATACACTGTGCACTTACAAGTATAATCCCAGTTGTTGTATGGCCTGTATTTTGTTTCAAATATAAATTACAAATCTATTTACAAGGTTTGATGAGGGCATACCATTGATTTCTTATTTGTTTTCTGCGTTTGTTGGGTTCAAAAGAACAGAGGATTAATGAGCCACTTTTAGGACAGTGTTATCAGCCACACTGCCTGCACACAGTGTTACACTTACTAGGAAATTAAAATGGCCTTGATTGAGGGAGAAAAAAAGTCTTTCATCTTATTTTTGTCAATCTGAAATTTGTTATTGTTTTCTCTTGTACTTAGGATTCATTAGAATAATATTTGGCAATTAGTTCTTGCATTTGTTTCATCTCACACGCTCATCATGCTTTTCTTTGTGTTTATAGTAGTGTACAGTAAATGCCTTTTCCCAGGAAGTTGTTCAAAATAGAACAGTTGTACTTTACTGTACTTTGGTTTGAGGAAGTGAGCAGCTGCTTTAACCCCGGTGATCAACTATGTAATTTGTCATCATGAGCCTTGGTGACCAGTGTGCATGCCACTTTGCTGCTGTATTTTTATACAGTTTACATCACTACCAGTGCTGCGCGAAGAGATTAATGCAATGGGTTAGTTTGCCAGAGTGCAATTAACTTTCAAAGACAATACTAACCAGATTCATTTTTATTTCAAATGGAGTGGAAAAATATTTCTTTCAATCTTTCAAATTTACCATTTAAAAATGTTGTTTTCATTCATTTTCAGAGATGATGAACACTTATGGTAAACATGTCATCCAACAGAGTCATACTTGTCGAGTTTATGGAGATTTTTCTTTTTTTTTCTTGATCTGCCTCTCAGAAGCAATTTCAAATGCTATTTAGGTTATGAATATCAACATGGACAAAGAGTTGCCATTTGCCAAGCTGATATTGTTTTTGACTTTATTGTCTTGACTGGACAGAAATACTTGTTCCAAGACTTTGCTCTTCTTTCACATCCTGGAGTGTGCAAGGCATACTTTGAGGGAACAGCGTTTCTGAGGCTGGGAGTGAAGGGTTGCCTAAAATAGCTTGAGGGAGCTGGCCAATGTGCTTTGACTTCTATAGATGGTGAGGCACATAGGCAGCCAGAATGGAATAGGGACAGCTTGAAATACTAGCAAGCTCTCACTTCACTCATTCAGATCCAACCTGGGTGTCACATCAGTTAATTTTTTAAAAGTTTTTTACTTTCCCTACTCTATACATCACTCCTTCTTGGTAATCAAAACTTCTGTTTTTGTGCAGAGACACCTACCCCAACATAAAAGTCCATTTGTACAAAGTATATCATCATTGACATTATGATAGTCGAGTTTGGGAATACAGCCCTACTGTTACAAAACCTCTACATGCCCACAAATTTACTATTAAAAGTTCAAATAAAATTATTTGACACACTTTTTTCAGGAATTTAGGTCTTAAGTAATTGCACAGACAATTTCTAAAATGTTTTGTGTTGGTAAGAGTGTAAACATGTGGAAATGTTAATTGAACTGATCTTTATATCTGATCTAACTAAAAAAATTTTTTACAAATTGGATATATTGTCTAGTAAATACATTATTATTTTCCAGGTCTGGGTGCTGATGAAATATTTTAGCACTGATAGTTTTAGCACTGATAGTAACAGTAGTAAAAGGCATTAGGTTAGTGTTTTGACTGTGGATGTTTGTCACTATTATGTCTGAACTGTTACGGGATATTCACATAGTCCTACATTTATAACACTTTATTATGCAAGTTTAGTTCAAAAGAATGTGCTATAATGTACTATTATACTTCTGTTTTCCTATATATGTGGTTTTCCTTTTTCATGCCTATCTAGTTGGAGGATCAACAAAACCCCCTAACTGTAGCTAAGACATTGCAGAAATCAACTCTGTTTGGTTTGGTTCTTTTATCAAATTAATAGCAACAGGGTGAAATGTGTAAGGACTACTCATGAAGTTATACTTGGAAAATGAGGTCATTTAAGACTAAGGCCATTTAGGTGGTAACCACAAGCAAGCTATATAATTTCTATGGACACAAAGAATTGCTCTGTGTGTTTATTTGTATCAAGTGGCTTAGATGTTAAAATACCCCTGTATAACATTGGCACTGTGTCCTTCAAAAAATAAATCCCTGTAGTTAAAATACCATATAATGGGGATTGTGACATGGATCTCTACTGTGCTCTTCTCAAGTATCAGAATTTAATGATTTGACAGGATTTTGTTAAAGGACGAGTCAGATTAGAATGGAAGTAAAACCTATACCCTGTCTTCTGGTGTTAAATGAGTGTGTGGAATACGATTAGTGTAGGTAATTGTGCTGTAAGGTAGAATGCAAGTTTTCCCCATCTTCTTATCAGAATGCCTTTGTCAAAGTGTATGCCAAGAGCTATGTCACCAAGATTATTTGTCCGCATGCTCACTGAAAGACATATATGCTGCGAGCTGCCACCCATATTTGCTTTTCTCTGTGTGAACTGGTCAATGCCACGTTCCTTCTCTCCCCTGAGAGAGCAGAGCAGTGAGGATCAGAGAACTATTCCTGGAGGGTGACATAATGGCCAGATTCAAGACAGTCGTACATACTGCAACAAGAATAGACGCACTGTACTTATCACAGTTTATGGGATTGTGCTTCAGGTGTGTCCTGTCTACATTTGACTTGCTGGCTCTGGCCATCTCTACGTGAATGGTTTCTACAAGATGAATTACCTAATCAAGCCAATTTGCAATCTGTGTTCTTTGTATTATGTTTTTTATAATCTTCTCTAGTTGTGACTGATGAGCCCACAAGTCCCCCTGGATTTTTATATTGTCCTTTGTTATATATAAATGTCAGTATAGCCAAATTTCTAGTATTGCCTATGTGCTCATTTGACTAATATTTATTATCAGGACACTGCAGCTTAAGAATGACTGTAGCTTCATAGTAGTCAATATGTAGCAATAAAAGTTCAATTTCATAGTCACTATGTGTTCTAATGGGGAAACAGAGACAAATATTCTGCAAATAAGACATATAACATTTCCACCACATTACACACTAGGGGCTAGTGCAGGACAGAGAAGGATGGTATACCTTAAACCGTGATAAACTTTTGGTTTCCACTAACATACCACAGTTTTGTCTAAATATGCAGTACATTGTTGTTTTAATTACATTATTAGAGATCTTAAGGAGTGAATGCAATAAAGAACTATATAGGAAAAAAATTAAAAGAAAATGAATTAGACGCTACCACAACTGGCTGCATGCAAAAACAGGACCAAAGCAGAAATAACACCAGCTAGTAGGAGTAGTTCCCCACACATATCTTCCTCCTAATTTGAGTGTTTCCTGTTTTGACGTGCTCCTTGCACATGTCACTGAACAGTCACAAGGCCTTTGCTCTCAAGTATGCAGTGGCCCTTTGGCTTGTACGTCACATCAACTGGATGGAAAATAGATTTGGTTTCACAGGAAGGCAATGAAGTGCGCCTTGCATTATTGGGATAGAGCTCTCTCCTCTTCCTTCAAAAGACTAATGCAGAAAATATAAAGTGAAATGTAATTGTTAGAAAACATCTGTTTTAAAAATAGATAGATAGATAGATAGATAGATAGATAGATTAATTTCCATGCAGCTTTTCCAATTTTTCTTTTCTGTAGAGGTTACCCAGTTGTCACTTGAAGACGTTAGACCCCTTTTCTGAAAGGCCTCTTCAGCTCTGATGACCAATGAGGAGTTTTTGAATATAACTTCCAGAGTGTTGAGCAGGTCTAGGTTATGGTAAATTTTACTTTGATTTTAAATGATTCATGGCAAACTCTAAAGACATGAAGTTTGGATCACAGTTTATTAGTAAGTCACATAGCTGTTAGGCTTCGAGGCTATACTATGTCTTTCATATTCTCCTAATCAGTTGGCTTGCTTTGACTTTAATAATTTCAGGATGGGTTACATTGTAAAATAGCTGAAAGGTATTGAGACATACATATTGACTGACATTTGACCTGACAAATGACCAGACAAGACTGCTGGGTCCAAAGATAGCTCCGAGATTGCAGACTAATGTATTAATACCTGATAATCTGCTCAGTTTGAAGTGATGAACCTTGCTGGCAATTCCAGTGAAGTCTTGTGTCCTCAGTAATGCATTGAGGTGTTAATATGTGACTTTTCTTTCATCAGTCCTGTAAGAAAAACTTTTCTTTAAGAGGTTATTCTACTAACTTTGGTAAATATCATAATGGCATTTACCTCTTTACCTCATAAATAGCAGTAAAACTGAAGCAAAATATACACTAAAAAAGATTATAGTTTTCTACCAGGCAAGAGGCGATTCAGCAGCCTGTTGGAGTTGTGATCCCAGCCTGACTGACCCGCTAACCTACTGGCTCAGCCTGCTAATCATTGGCTCCATTGATGCACAAAAAACTGTTGTCAGTCAGTTGGCAAACTGACACATTTACTGAGCAACCTATCTAACCAGCCATAATTCGGAATTTCATTGCATCTATTATATACTGACACTGAGTCTTAAAACCAGTTTGCACATTAATAGTGGAGCTTTTATAAAATTGTATTTTAGAGAATGCTCACTGTGATCTATGGCAATTTTCTTTAGTGGAGATGTTTTTAACTCATTGCATTTAGGTATCCTCAATGTAATCTGTATCTGTTTTCCCACAGGGCTCCAGAGATTATTTTGGGATTGCCGTTTTGTGAAGCCATAGACATGTGGTCCTTAGGCTGTGTGATAGCTGAACTTTTTCTGGGCTGGCCCCTTTACCCTGGGGCCCTGGAATATGATCAGGTAAAGAACATGTTTAAACAATCTTTTTTTCTCTTTCATTCTTTTTCTCCTATGTGCCATTCATTCCACATTTTTAAGTAATTAATCCTAGCTTTTGCTCCTTCTAATTTCAAATTCCATGAGGTTCTTCCCTGGTAAATTTCCTTATGGGAACTCTGTCTGTTATTTTGCTAACCTAGCCCCAAATATTATTCTCCTACACCCCAAGGTTTACTAACCACACTTAACTGCAGGGAGAAGATAAAGCTGTACCTTCTACATGAGCAGTATCACATTCTGTATCTAACCAAATAGTTATGATATTTCTCTGTTTTCTAACTTGTTCTTCTTTTCGGAGGCTTCCTTCACTTTACTCATGGAGACGTATTTCTTGCTGTTTCTAAATTTGTGTGGTATCAAAAATGCACTTATTGTCAACATTAAATAATTTGCTGCTTGTGAGAGTCAGAAGAAAAGGTTAGTTTTGTGAATGATGACTCATCTATAAGGAGCTGCTGGATGCGTGTCTGTGCCAGCATGGCAGACCCCTGACAGGGTGTTACTCGAGACCAGACTGATCTGGGCTTATGCTGAGCAGCTTTTCCTGCCCTGGATCCCTATCTAGTCAAAGCTTGCCGTCCAAGTCTCTGACAGTCCCATGGTGCCCCATACAGGAACCCTGCATTTCACTCGGAAGCCTTGTTGCAAACTATCATTTTATTATAATGAACTAGCATAACTTTTTATCAGCCAAATGGGCAAAAAGATAGCTCACATTAACATAGGAGTTTGACTAAAGCGCACCATCACTTGAAATAAGATGAGTCTGTTTTTGCAGAAGTCCGCCAGCGTGCACCAAAGCTGCTTTAGAGATCTTTGGAGGAGAGAATCCCCCAGTCTAGTCAGGATCTTCTCTGAGCTTATGGAAGGTCCCTGTGGGGTTGATGCAGATGGAATTGATAACGTTATGAAAAAATAAGCACGTCAAAAAACGACAACCCCAGAATGAATCAAGATAATAGATAAAACTTGAACATATCGAATTTAGGACAGAGGATTTTTCTTTGATGAAATCTTTGTGTTTAACATAAAGGTCATAAAAAGTGGAAAAAATGACAGATTCTTTTACATTCAACTTCTCAAGATTTTGTCTGTCATTTCATATCAACATATGAATTTAAGTCTAAGATCAGGCGTCTACATTAGAATCACTGACATTTAGGCTCAAACCACATTGTTTTGAGTCACATGCTCATAATGTTAAGTTAATGTGTAATAAGAAAAACTAATTGTGGTATTGAAGTAAAGCTTGAACACGCACATCTTCACTCCATCAATACTTATCCATACAAGCATTAATAGGCACGTGGATGAAAAGGTCCTGGAAATGTTAACATTTCTTAAGATAGCCCCTTTAATTGAAAGCACTTCATTGATGCAGTGTCACAAAAAAAATCACAATTCTATTTGTGGCCATTTTAAGTGTCTGATTGTGAGTGTGTGTGCACACTTTTGCATGTGTGTGCTTGGTAAAAATAGAAAGCTTGAAAATTCTTATCAGCTAAAATAAATGGCCAACTGACTTTATGTCAGTAAACAGCTAGACAGCTGACTTGTGGTGTGAGGTGTCACCCAGGGGCCACAGGGTGATCTTGCTGGAGCTCACTTAGCTGCTGCCGGCCCCTTCCGTCTCCCTTTTCTTCTTATCTTTATGCATGGAGTCTTGTTCTGTCCCACACAGCATTTTATATTTATAGCCCAGTCATCCTCCTCCCCTCTTCCCCTCTTGCATCCCCTCTTAACTCATACTTCAGATAGACCACCTTTACTTCACTTGCACAGCGGTTAGTTGTTTTTTTGTTGGTACACACCCCATGATTTAAGACAACATCTCAGTACAGCTATAATTAGGCCAAGTGGAAAATGAGCCCATTCTCGAATGTTACATCCTTTTATTTTCACCGTTTCTTTTTTCCTGAGAAACTCTAAAGTGGTGCAGTGGTACGGATCAATGTATACGTTTGCAAAATGTGCAATGTAATCAAGTGTGTCATTCTCCCCCCCCCCCAATTTTTTCTATTGTGGCGTGACCCACTTAGTAGCTGCAAAGATCTGTAAGTACTAATCTGCAGGTAAAGTCAGTTAATTAGAAAAGGAATTGGTCAGTGGTAGTGCGCAATGTGGTGATGCTAGAAAATTTTTCTGTCATGAAGCAGCAAAGACTAAGCCCACTCCAAAGATATAGAGAGTGGTTAGTGGGATACACTAGTCTGATCTCAAATGAAGTTATTGTTGCATGGACCAATTCAATTATGAATTAATCTTTTGTTGTTGTTAGTGCTACCATGAAGTCGGGCAAGACTTCCTGTCTTTTCTCAAGCTCTTAATAAGTTGTTAAATGAGTCAGTGTCTTTGCACCACAGATCTTTGTGGTCTGTGAGATCTCTGCAGAAACACGCCTTCCAGGAAAAACAAGGGTTTTTCCCTCTCAAGAATTTTTCCCACCCACACTCTGTTTCTGTTTACATGATGTTGCTGGACTAAAGCAGTGTTACACTACGGATATAAAATGAAAATGTAGTCATTATTTTTTCAGATACTCAATATGATACATAGAGGCAAAATGAAATGGACCTACAGCACTCAAATATTATAGGAATCAAGTATTAAAAAAAAAAGGAATAATGTATGTGAATCAGTAGTATTTTTTCATGAGTGGCCATTGCTGAACAGGATTTGAATCATTAATCATTATGATTATCATTAATTATCCATTGAAAAACAGTTTATTCTTTTGCTTAGGTAGTCAAATAGATTTACCAAAACATCAACCTGACTATGTTTTCCATTACAATAGTCCCATCAGAGCTGTGCTATTAGAAAAGGGGATATGATTTTAGTTCATATAAAGTTGTTTGTGTGGGTCACTAACAGTTTGCCAGAGAATCTACAGAGGCAGTTCAGCCAGAACAGTTCATTAGATACACATAAAACTGCTTGTTATTTGTAGTAATGCAGTTTATGTTCCAAATCCATCCTATGGTCACAGGTTTTGGTTAGTGATTGGAAGAATGACACAGCAGCTATGTGCACAGAAAGAGTGCATGAGCTTTGTAGCCTACATATCCATAGTTAGATTACAGTAGTAGAATTGCTGCTTCTCCAGGTTTAGAAGAACCAGACATCATCTGATAAAGATGCCGTTCAGTTGTCTCACCTCATAGGTGTTCCTGGCAAGCCCATATGGTAGGAGGCCCTGTGGTCATATTCAGTGGGGGGATTATGTTTCTCATCTTGCTTGGGAATGCCCTTGGGTCTCCCAGGATGAGCGCTTGTCTACGAATGTCGGTGTCTTATGTTTTTTTGCTCAGTCTGGTGCTAGATTGACCCAGTCTCGGATGCCTTGGGGTATTGATTGTTGTGAGTTATGGGTAATTGCCTTCAAATTCTTTCCCAAAATATTATTGATTGTTGACTTGATAAAAAACAAGACTTAGCCAATTATTTGTCATTTTCATGCTTGTACAAAGTTCAGAGTACTCAAAAGATACACCTAATTTTTCATATTATTTTGATGCATATTTGTATGTTGGACTGAAGCACCTATTCATTAAAAAATTCAATGTATTTATAAAATAGGCCAAAATCAGTCTTGTGGTCTTGAGCTGTTCTTGGAACAGCATGCGGTACAGTGCTACATTTAGATATTATTTGTTGGACATGGATATTTGGTCATTTTTCCACTCTTTATTGTGTTTCTTCTTTAGGGCTTTTGGGTTTTGTGGTCATCTGTTCTGCCCATATTAAAATGCTATAAAAAGAAACTTGTAGTAACAGTAAGGATGCGGCACAGTAATGAAGTTAATGAATCAGGATGTATGTTTGAGCTTGAGCTGTGTGTTGAGTTTTAAAGAAAATTTGAGATTCACACATTGAAGGCATTTTAAGATCGTAGCTCTTTACAGAGCTAGACTACAATTTCAACACTGGATTTCTTATCTGACCTCAATGTATCTCAGAGCCACTAAAAGTACAGCAGACCTATTGATACAATAAAGTTGTTGAAATATAATTTTTGCCATATGGTCATAATTATACTGAATCTTCTATTCTGTATCATGATTTTAAAATATTTTGTCTTGAAGTTGATAGAGGTATAGGTGTGTCTCTATGCTGGTCTTTAAAATAACTGTCCATTCTGCTGATAGTTGAATTCCTTTTTCCGTTAATATGACAGCACTTGTCGTATCAATTTCTAAAAGTCCATAATTGAAACTTACTTGAAATGTCATGTAATGTAATGCCATAAGATAATAGTGCACACCCTAATTCCCCTCTTCTCAGTGTGGTTTTTCACTCTCTGCTGCTTCGTGGTGCTGAATCTCTCATGGTTGTTGTCCTCAACACTTGGATGTGATTGACGTCAGCAAGGCTTCTCACTCGTCTCTCCTCATGAACCTGTGTTTGACACACTTACCACACTTGAATCTGCCACTTATAGGCTCTGTGCAGCTGTGAGTTACACAGCTTCATGTACAATCTACATGTAATAACTAAAATTATCAGGGATGGAAAAGAATTATGGAACAATGGGGAATCTCGGTCCCTTCAGAAGAGTTATCATAAAATGTAATATGGATGTCTGTAGTGGTTTTGTGGAAAGTATGCAGATGATGGCAAAATTATCAATGGGTATAAAAAAACAGCCCTTTAAAAATTAATGTTTTTATCAGAATTCTGTTAGTTTGTGATGGTATTTTTTTTCATCTTGCCTTCCACTTTCTTTCTTCCTGTTTGACTAGATTCGCTACATTTCTCAGACACAAGGATTGCCTGGAGAGCATCTATTGAACACAGGGACAAAGACTGCACGGTTCTTTTGTAGAGAGTCCGAGTCACCTTATGCAGCATGGAGACTAAAGGTAAGGAGCATTTGCACCTACCAATACCTCAGCCTATTACCAAATAACTAAAATAACAAACCTTTTCACTTGTTAAACAAAATTATGGAAATTGCATCCATAAATGTTTTTAGGGCAAATAAATTCTGCATTTCATAATTTCAATACTGAGTATGCCAGACCTTACGAAACATTTTCTGTCTCTTGCAGTCAACAGATGAGCATGAGACAGAGACAGGAATGAAATCAAAGGAAGCACGGAAGTACATCTTCAGCTGTTTGGATGACATAGTGCATGTATGTTCAACTCTTTTGACTCCAGTTTTGTCAGTATAACATAAGAGGAAGTTCAGCAACTAATGTGCTGAGGATGAGGGTTTTAACTGAGGAAAAAAAGACAATGGTAGAATAAATCTCTTACTACTAATCTCTTTCTTGTGCGAAAGCAATTGGAAACACAAAATATTAACAAGAAAGGGTGTGAACTCTTCCTTTTCTTTAGAAAAAAAAAAAAAAAAGAGTCGGTACTATTTTCTTTCTGGTTATGCTGTTGTGTTTTATACCTTAGAAGAATTGTCCGAATTTGATTACTTTAGTTTGGCACTGGTAGTTAAAATGTAATCATAGTAAGACTGCATAGATTGGTAAGCGTTATTTTAAGGAAGTGTTTCAGTGAAAAATGTTTTTTTTTTTTTGTTACAGGTGAATTTGGTAATGAATCTGGAAAGTAGTGACTTGCATGCAGAGAAGGCAGACCGTCAGGAGTTTGTGGGCCTGCTGAAGAAAATGTTGTTGATTGATGCTGAGGAAAGGATCGCCCCTGCTGAAGCTCTTAGCCACCCCTTTGTGACAATGCAACACCTGCTTGATTTTCCCCATAGCAAACAGTTAGTGCACATCACCTCCATTTTGCAGAAAATGACATCTTAAATGTGTTCCTTAAATTGTTTGACCTAACCAATCCTTTCTTCTATAGTGTTAAGTCATGTTTCCACATCATGGATATTTGCTCAACTCGTCCCAATGCATATGAGGCTGTCAACAGAAGTAAAGGCCCCTTTGTCAGACCTGGGTCCACAACCACTGCTGCCTCAGTCAACCACCCCTTCAGCAAAATGACTGTTGTCCACACTCAAGTACGTACAGTTGAATGGATTGTCATCATAATTTGGCATTTACACTGTGCTCCATTACACATAAAAATGATTAGAATCAAAGTTTAAAACTAATTAGCTAACAAGAAAATTAACTTTAACATGCAATTTTTGTAATGGTGGAAGTTAACAGCAGAATGTTCAATGCCTGTTAAAGGTTTTTGATGCAAATTGTGTACAGACCGATTGTGTTTCTCATTTCCACACCTTTATTACCTTCATGTATGCAGACTTGCCCCTCTTAGTGCATTTTTGCTCTGCTGTCATGGCAACAAAATCACGTCATTTTGCTGAGGTCATGGCAACAGTGCAAATCAGTGTTGTTGCTGAGGAGAAAAGAGGATCAGACCCTTTAAGCTGGAATTGGATGTTTGATAATGCAAATAATCTCAAACTTAAACAATCTTAAACAAATCCTCATTGATCGTTGCAGAAAACTCAAAGTATCATGGCAATACTGAAACATTGCAAGATATTTTACAATTGAATATGACAATTTTTTTTAACCCCTTCTCAAGGCATTAGCCTCATCGGCCCCTTCGGTGATGCACCCTGGGATACCATTGCAAACAGGTAGTGGACAGTTTGGAGGCAATGATTCATTCCAGCAGGCTCTCATCTTATGTCCCCAACCTATTCAAGGTAGTGCATGTTAATCTTTGTTATTCCCTTGTGCCTTTCAATATGTATTTTGCATTCGTTCATCATTATAACCGTGGGGTCAACTTAGTATCTTCAAATAAAAATCATTTTTTTCACATGCAGGAATACCCCCAAATACAGCCAAACCGACTGGCTATTCTGTTCGAATGGAGGCATCTGTGCCTCTGGTCACTCAAGCACCCCCAATTCAGCCCTTACAAATTAGACCTGGAGTCATTACACAGGTATGGAGTTACATTTATAGTTATAAAGACAACAAATAAAGATAAATTGTATGTTTTTTTTCCTCTATATAAGATTTGAATGAATTTAATGGTTACAGACATATCTAAATGTAAGAATTGTCTACTCTTCAGCAGGCCTGGTCAAGTCGAGCCCAGCAGATCTTGGTACCTACTTGGCAGCAGGTCCCTCCACCACCAACTACTTTGGCGTCTGACACTGTGGCAGGTTCACAGAGGTTGGGCGACTGGGGGTTAGTAATTTGTGTCACTGTTTGGTGAAGATTGAAGGACAAAATCAAATACATTATTCTTATCCTGTAATGAAAAGGGTGCTTAATATGCAGTTTTACAGTATACTATTGTATATGTTACAACACAGGGTTATCTTCAGAAAAACTGTTCTTAATTGTGTATGATTAGCTTCAGTTGTTTTGCACACCCACGGGAACAGTTGCCCGACTTTGATACAGAATGCTTGCACCCTTGAATATTAATGATCAGTGAGTCAGAGGTGTCCTTTGGAACTGAGACCATTTTTGCCAGTAATGGTGCGAAAGGCTTTGGCTCAATTTGCAATGTTCTGTTTTTGTAACGCAGGAAAGTACGTCCCCATGGTAACCATTACAGCTCCATGCTTGCCCACCCTCAACCATTCTTAACTAACCAAATGACCATGCCCACCCATCAGCCAATAAATATAGGCATTGCACATGTGGTGTGGCCGCAACCAGCTGCCAGCAAAAGAGCTAAGCCCTGTACTAACAGGTATGATGTTTGGGATGCCCTTTTCCGCTTTATGAAACAAAAATCAAATATACTTTTCAGTCTGTAGTCCATCGCCTGACATTAATATTTCTCCCACAGGGGCAGCAACTTTTCCCAAAATACAAACATCCAAAATTTAACATGCCAGTCCCCAAAGATGGCTGATACAGCAAAGAATGTGGAAGATGTTGAAGAGGAGGCAGCTAGATGCCCAGAACAAGTGCATTCTGTTGCACAAAAGCAAAGAACAGAGCAGGTGGATGAAGAAGAAGATGATGATGATGTAGATGACGATAACTGTTGTAAAGTAGAGCCAGATTGTGAGGAGCTTTCAGTTTCACAAGATCAGCGTCAGGCCATGGTGATCTCTGAAATTGCTAGTCCATCTGTTAGTGTCATCAGTATCAGCAGTGATGAAGAGGACAGTGCAGAGCAACTGATGGGGGAGTGAGTATAAAACATCAGGTTTTTACTAAAAATAGTTTTTCCTTATTTGTAAAATATTTGTAATTTGTTCTTTTCATTTACCTCTCTTATTCTCAGGTGCAAGGGAAATGCAGATTGTGAGGCCTGTCAGAGCACTGTTAGCATGGAGAGAGTCTGTTCTCTCAGTAGTCCAGATAGCACACTCAGCACCAGCTCTTCAGCATCAGCCCAGTCCAGCACATCACCCTGCAAACAGACTAACAGGTAGTACCAAGAGACAATTCAGACACAGTAAATAGTTGCCGAGTTAGACCTCAGCTCATGGAATGACAGTGTACTGTCAGTGTCTTCTTAACTCACTTTCTGCTTTTTTTGTAGTATGTCAGATGATGAACAGGAGAGTGGTTGTGACACAGTGGACAGCTCGCCTGCCTCAAACGGCCATAGCAACAGTCCCTTCATAGAGAGCCGCTACATCCCAAACGGCAATCAGAATTGTGAGCCCAGAATTGCATGCGTTGCCCCAGAAACGGAGCCCAGCAAGCCTCCAGTGCGCACAGTTGCAGTGCCTCCAATGAGGGTGCAAAACAACAACAGCACCATCAGTGAAACATCAAGCAACACAGGTAAAACTAAACTAGTGTCGACCATTAAGAACTCTGGTATACTGTTCCTTCTAAGCCGTGCATTTGCACAACTGCGCACTGCTCCAGCGTTGTCCGCACACAGCAAATCTATGCTGTGCACAAAATTAAATCCAAGCTGAACTGTAAATAAAATAAATGCGTTTAATTTATTTACAGTTCAGCTTTGTTGTGCGCAGAGAACGCTGGAGCAGTGCGCGATTAAGCAAACGTGCGGCTTGGAGGGAACAGTGCTCTGGTTGCTCTTTTGCATTTATGGGTTGTATATTTTGTGAAATGCTCACTATCAAGGCCGATGTTTCATTCCAACTGATTGTTTTGAAATAAGAGCATATTGCAGGACTCCTTTTCTTCTGCATATGCAGATACATGTACGAAATAACCTCTGGTGGTGTTCTCATGCAGAAGAGCAGCATATCTTTGGATAGGTCATGCTAGCTCAAAGATTCAGTCACCACTGCTGCTGTCTGCTCCACAGGTCACATGGCCTTGGATTACGCAGTCTTAGTAGGCCACAGAGGTTCTCACAGGTGATTATGGTTGACCTGCCCTAGCGTATTGGCTCTAATCTCTGGAGTGGATTTTTTGCTGTATACTCTGACTCCAAACTGACTCTGAGAGCATCTTCTTTATCTCTTTCTATCTGTGTGAATATGCAGTTCATAAAGCTACATGTGGCATGTTCATTTGCAAGTGTTTTAATGTCCTGAATAAAATATTCAAAACATCGCTTTGTTCAATGTTTATTCCAGGCACTAAAACTGGGTTTTCCATGCCACAGGTAGGGTTTATAACAGCTGCTGCTAATTGGACATCAATTTTCCCTTGCATTTACCCTTAATTTCCCTCCTTATATGTTTTTTTAAAGATAACTGTAAAACCTTTTAAGTAAAGCCATACAGTTATAACACCCTGTATGTCAAAAGCATTTCCTTTCTCAGTTCTCAAACCTGAAACCAAAGCCCCACATAAAAGGGCACAGCTTGCTATTCTAGCACTACAACATGTATTTATAGCTGATGATCTGACCTCACTATAAGCTCTATGAACAAGCTTAGTTACCGACTCTTCTCAGATCCCCCAAACACGTCTATTTATAATCATCTGGATCATACTCAGAGGACAGATGCCTCTATGTGTAAGTTTTTTTTAAACTGATGAAACAGCTGAAAAGACATTTGATAAAACACGTTGCCACAGTTGTTGTTTTCTGTTATTTTGCTTAAGTATTGTCATGTTTTGTTTATTTTTTACCTTGATTTTTATGTTGGCATTGATACTGGGAGGTCAGTTTTTCCACAAAACCCCAGTCACTGATTTGTCCTGTAAGTCCTTTTCTATGATATCTTGGCAGCCTTGGAGTCTTCATGCCACTCAAGAGGACGAGGCATTTCTGGGCGACATCATCACTCCACTCCCCTCCTCAATCGACCGCAAAAGATCAACCCGGCATTCCAGCAACAGCAACCCATAGGTTTCGGACAGGTGCGAACATGCAGAAACATTCAATATATGCTGTTTATTACAAAATAAAACCCTTCTAGATATACAAAAATTATATATAAAAATATACAGGTATGAATATAAATATACAGTTCATGAGTATAGTTATATTATTATGATGAATTATGATGCTAGATAATCTCAGATCGCTAAATAAACATTTAAATAGGCCTTGGTTTTTAGGTTTTGGTTAAGTACAATGACGGGATGTATAATAAAAGTCCTTTGACTCGTGTTCATATTTTCTGCAAGCTAGCTCAATTGTAGATAGAGCTCAATAGAACTAAGCCGAATTATTGAATATCCTTGAATATTTTCACTATTCTATTTGAAACCAAAAAAAAAACTCATCTGTTATTCTCAATTGTAAAGCTTACAACTGGATGAACCCAAGAGTTCCTGGTATAATGTAAATGCAGAGAAATTCTTATTTTTACAGACATCTGCTGGATATTACTCAATTAAAATCATGGATGATTAATGACACATATAAATTAGAAACAAAATGGAAGTCTTTCATATGTCTGTCATAGATCACTGATTATTGATAGCAAAGCAAGGATATTCATTTCAAGCTGCAAATAAGGACAGTATTTAATAGATTGACTGCCTTTCATTGCTGAAGCTAGTATCACAGCATGTAAAATTCTTTGACTGGAATTCAGTCTTTATAAAATTTGTTTTCAGCAAACCCATAATGTCATAGCAGTAATGAAACGTCATACTTCATGCCACCTCCCATTCTTGTTGGTTCTTTCATGGAAACAGTATATCTTTAGTTCCTGGCATTTGATGTTTAGGGCTAGCAGACATACATGCCTCTGCTCCCATCTGTTTACCAGTCATGGAAGTGCAGCTTTACTGTTGCTAAATAATGGGTACATGAGCAGAACTCATCAGACACCACTGCTGTGATATAAATGCAGTTGCGAACAGAGTTAGTTGTAACTGTTGTGAAGTTTGCCACGTAATTGTTGCCTCTTGATTTGTTCCTTAAACATCAATATGTTGCGATAATTGGCCGCCCAGCCGATGGAATTCTTAGGTTTGTAATCCCAAACATCAGCATAATAAAGATGCTGTGTTGGTGCGATGACTGAGCTGCCCTAACTCATGCTGGTTGAGTCTTTGCCAGATGGGTAAAGAAAAAGCATTTTCCTCAAATGGTGGTGTCCTGCTGGAGACATTTTTAGTATATAATTCAAGACCTTTATTATATCATGCCAAATTTGTGGGATCCTTATGCCACATTATCAAGATCACACCTTGGCCTTGTTATAAGCCAGGAAAAGGGAGTTACTTAAAAAAAATGTAATCTTAAGGGGGTTTAAGGTAATGTTACTGCTCTTGGAATTTACTGCAACAAATCTAATATCAGCAATACAAAAAAAAAAACAAGGGGAAAAAAGCAACAAAAAACATCCCCACTTGAACAGACTTCCTTTTCCCTGTCATAATACCAGTGCCATAAGGACTGCATTATAAACTTACTGACAAAAATGAGATGAGTATGAAGAAATTGAATTAGTCATTTTAAAATGTGAAAACAGCAACACTTGGTGTCTCATTCAGACTTCACCGTTAATTGAAAAACAGACTGACCAGATGATGTTGCTCTTATTTCCAGGTCCAACATTTCAGTTCTTGCCACCAAGAGTGGAATGGCAACTTCACCCACCGGAGACCGCAGGCCTATATCCCCCCCACCATGCATGGTCACACATTCTTGTCCCACCAAAGCCCAAACCACTCTGCAGGCCCCCACCCTCACATTGGGGGGCACCCACACTCCCAACCCACCTTGCTGTCCTATCCCCCTTCTGGTCCTCTGGTCACAGCAGCACCTGTGGCCCACCTCCTTGCCTCCCCGGGCGCCTCCCGTCCTGTCCTTCAGCCCACTTACAGCATCTCCCATCCGGCAGGCATTGTGCATCAGGTCACAGTGGGCATCAACCCTCGGCTCTTGCCCTCCCCCACCTTGCACCCGCAAAGCCAATTCAAGCCACTGTTTCCCCCGCATTCCTATATTGCCTCGCCCGCCTACGCCAGTTTCCCTCTCAGCCCCACCAAAATAAACCAGTACCCTTACATCTAAACATGGGTGCCCGGGTACACTTCGTACTACCTGAGGGCTAAGTGAGTGGGGCTAATTCTATTTTAAACCACAAACAACATGGTTTTCATTTCAAAAACCATGGCACAACCACAGAGAAAACAAGCTATTTTTTGAATCATGTAGTCTTGGGTGTAATTGAACTTCAAGCTTTAAAAAAAAGAATATTTCCAATGGTGGCGCTGATTTGGGCAAAAATAAAGAAGGAAATAATGTATGAATGATTGAATGAATGAGTAGTTACACTCACACTTAATGTGTTTTGCACATTTGATATATATTTGCATTGGATCTTCTACGAATACTCCTCAAAACAGGTAAATAATTGGGGTGGTGTTGAATAGTTAGACTTTGCACCCCTGATCCCAGCTATTTTTCTATATTGCCTTCTTACATGTGCAAGACACATCCATATTTGTAAAGCCATCCCAGTCTTTAGCTCTAGATTGACAGATGCACACGTTGTCTACCGTGTATGTTGTACTGCGTTTGAAGTATTTGTACCTTTTCGGTGTCTTTTGGTGTTAGCAATGTCAAGTCAATTAACCGATTTAAATAGGGTTGTTCCTCACGCTGCATGTGGTCTTGCATGAGCAAAAATGTAAACGGGAAGATGCATAGACGTTGCTCTTATTGTTTGTGTCTCAAGACTTGCTGCATTGTATAACTGTCCCCAGCCATAGTGCCTTACATATTTGAGGTTGTTAATGTTACTACTTATATATGACTATATACATGAATATTAATGTACCGGACTGCAGCACTTGAAATTCCAATCAGTCAATGCATCCTATGTGTGAGTATATATATGCACATGTGTATATGTCCATGCATAGGCTGCATGGATGTGATGTATCGCGGTTAGCGGTGCTTATTTTTTGGAGTCAGTGTATATTTCAGCGTGTAGTGAGTTACTTTTATGTTCTTTCAAAAACAGCATGCTTTGCTGTTGCGAATGCTTGCTGTTTCATTCAAAATGCTCCCCCCTCCTTTCCGAATGAACTAGTGTACAAAGTGCAAGTACTGAGTATTGCTTAATATTTGATAATCACTTTCTATTCAGTGAAACTTATTACTAACAGTATTTATACTGTTTGAAACTGCAATACAATCTAAATAGTCGTTGAGATATATTTTTTTTTCATCTTCGTATTTTCATTTTGAGTGTTTTCACTTTGTTTCTTAGACATTTAGAAGTGTGGTGGGCATGGCTTTGACTAGGTAAGGAAAAATGCAAATTAATTAACGGTATGGAATTTTCTAAGCCTGAGCAAACCATGCAGTATTCAATATACCCACATATACGGACATATATTATAGATCTAGACTATTTAGTACAGATGCTTGATAAGGTGTGAGTTAATTGTGTGCAATTCTCTCATTTATGCATGTGTGACGAAGTTAACTTTTCCCTTGACATTATACATTTTGTTGAAGGCGTAAGGCTTATCGGTGTCAACTGCTTATTTTATACATTCCGTCAGGGAGGATATATACAAATATATAAATATATATGGTGGTAGCAGGTAGCACCATCCTATATATATCTATATGTCTATATATATATCTATATATGTAGATATGCTGTGTGTATTTTTCTGTTCATTATTTAGTCGTGTTTGTATATTTTTGTCTTCAATTTCAAATGAAGTTGCTTGAGCAGCACCAAAGACTGTAATTCATTTCCAGAGCAAGGTAGCTATTCTGTTTGCTTCAACCTCAGTAATACTGCAGTTTTAGAATGGGGTTAGATTAAAACAAACAAAAGTATTTAAAATGGCCGAGTTTTGTCTAGCTTATTGGGCAATTAATAAGTCGTATCATTTCTTTCTTGAATGTATCATAGTTAAGCTGCTAAATGATGATTGCCACTTCGATAGCTGTGAAATTAGGTGATTTCTGAGTTTTAATCTAGCGTTGCGACTTTTGTGTAGGTCCCTAATTATCTAAAATAGAGGTGGTTTATGATTTTCGTGTTCATATTTGGAGTGTCATTGTAACTACTGTATTGCTGAAAATGAACATTAGTTGCGTTTGTTGTTTCTCGGGGTGTGTGTGTTTGCATCAGTATTTTATCCTTTTTAACCTTTCAGGCTCATCACTGCATATAAATAATGTATCGATGTAACTTAATTTTTGTATGTTTTCATATAGATGTTTTGTACACATTTAAAACTGTAGCTTGCAGGAATTGATTTCATGTTTTTGTTTTACATATAGAGTATACTACCAGTACTCTGTTTTGTGTTAAAGGAGCACCATGAAATGCCAGGAAAAATAATCATAGTGCACGTTATAATGCGTCTGTAAAGTTTCCACCAGTCACACAAAAACTTGCCACACCATATTCATATGGATAATTAAACTTGCAAGAGTTTGGTTGATAAGACTGCACAGTGAAACAAATTAAGCCCAGTGTTTCGCTCTAAAATTATGTTTTACAACTCATTCTATTGTTAAATTGATTTAAAATATTTATTGCAACATTTTTTATCTGTTCAATGTTATAACTGGTTCGACGTTTTCTTTCAGGAGTTAATATTTAAAACTGCCTTGTGCTGAAATCGCTCACCCCTTTATGAGTGTCTCATTATATTTGTAAAATCTTTCTTTTTTTCCCAATTCAAAATGGGCCATCGTTACCTGTTCCTTTATGAAACTGAGACAGTGTGAGCAGCACTGTGTATGTGCCTTGAGATTCAGACAGTTAGAATTAAGATGGTGATTCTTCATGTATTCAAGGAGGAGGGCATCAAATCTGTCCATTTACCATTTAGAGTAAACAGTCTATTAATGCCACTGAAGCAGGAAATCAGAAGTAAAATACAGAACTTTGTCAATGTCATTCCCGGGACACTAACTCCTCTGATATGGTTGTAGAAACAACAGAGGAATGTACAAGTGTGGTGGTTTCTTGTTTCAGATAGCCACTGCCATGGACTCCCTGTGGCAAATCGAGACAACGCGCGTGCGCACACACAAACACACTCGTATAGTTCGGAAAGATTACTTTAACGATCTTTGGATAGTCACTCTGGCTGAACGGCAGATGCAATACTTTACATTGTGCGGTCATTGCACCACCAAGTGTTCTTAGATAATCTTCATGCTTTAATATTACCTTGCATGTACACCCATGTTGCGTCACTGTCAGCCCAGACACCCAGAGCGGTTCTTCCATCATGCGACATAAAGCTAAGCAGGAGTTTGCACTGGCGGCAACCAGAGCAAATCTGAACACTGGCTTATTAATAATCCATGAGTAGTCTTATCCCCCCCTCATATGTGTATTCTGAATGGAAACTGCTTTTGTCAAGGAGATAGCTGTGGTTTCACCAGGTCAAGAGTGCAATACCCCTCACTCAGACATTGACATTGATATGGTTGTATGTTTTGATATCTTTTTTTTTTTTCTTTTTTTTTTTACTTTATTTCTCCTACCTATATGCTTTACTGATCATACCTATTGCCACTTTTGGGAAGCTTATGACAAGGCATGAATTTAGCAGATTTAGTGCTTGAAATAGTTTACCAATAATACGCATGTGAAATGTAATCTGTTTTGATTCCTCCAAAGGTATTCACCAGCAATGCGCCTGCATTAACTCTCCCATGCTTGTTTAGGCAAAGAATGGATGCAAGAGGAGAGAAATCTTAAAAAACTGTTTTTATTTTTCACATGACTGACACCTTGGTTTTATTGATTTTTCTTTTTGTTCTTTTTTCCTTTTTAAGAGTTGTGTAACATTTAACAGATAAAACAGTCGTTTGTAAAATTACTACTATTAAAGTTAATACTTTGATATCAGAAAAAATCCTCTGCTGTGGTATTATCCTTTAGAGATGTTAATTCAGGGTCTGTATTAGTCTAAATGTGCTACTGTGTTACTGTTTAATTTGTGGATTTGTTTTGCTCGTGTTCTGATTTTCAGTTTCTGGATTTTCTGATCAAAAGTTAATTCACACTGCAAGTTATTGAATTGTCTGTTTAGTCATCAAATAGATTTGACTATGAAATCTGAACTATTACTGTTCTGGTATATTTTGTGGCTTTATTTTCCCCCATTATTGTTTCATTTGCTTTTTAAATTTTTTTAATTTTTATTTTGTGCTACACTAGTTTTGCCATGTAGCAATTGCACTGTGCAATATTTACAGTATGAGGACTGGGAAAACTAACTCAATGGATGTGATGTCTCTTTACAGTTTGCGATAGTGTTTCCTCTCTAGTTCTCAGTGATTTAGGTGTGACCAAGCCTTCTCTACTTTGTCACATTAAGCGGGTTTTCCAGGTGACTCTTTTGGTGAGTGTCAAAATAAGAATTTATGGTGTATTATTGTTAAGATTCACTTTGAATTAAAAAAATCTATTGATGCAGTTTATTTTGACTGTTTTCAATCCTACATATCCATTGCATTGTCTGGCTTCCAACACCTCACCAGTACTATGACTTAAACATTATCATATAGGTTTCCGAAAACCAAAAAATCTCTGCATGAATGTAAAAGATCTATTTAACTACCGGATGTCTCATCATCAGTGCTCGAAAGACACTTGAAATTCAGCTTTCCATGTTAATTAGGTGAGGCAGGATTGGATGCCCAGGTGTCACTAATATAATTTGGTTTTTATAGCTACAATTCAATAAATTACAGGTTAAATAAGTTAAGATAATTATACAAACTTGAAGGGGGAAGCTGCTACTGTCTTGCCAATTAGAATTCCTGTGTTGTAAACCTAGTTGTATAATTTAGTTCAGTACTTATTTTTTACCGGGCATTGAGTGAATTAGCATAACAAATTAGAACTAGTGTACTTGTGATGACAGAAAGAATATATAATACAGGAAAGGCAAATGGTCAAATAAAGGTAATTTTGTTTTAATTCCTCAGAGCTCAGTGTTCCTTTCGTATAGTAATGTTTGTGTGAAAGGGATCCACATCAAAAATTCTCGAGTGAAATATTTTACAACAGGGGAAATAGGCAGATCAAATAAGCCAAACCATTATAGTCAACACACCACTGATCTCCATTTGATTTTTTTTTTTTCTTCCCCAAATGCCATTTGATCCACTTCTCATGCACTATGTGTCAGTTCAGGCCACTTTCTGAATTCCTTATTGCATTAACCAGAGGAACTTTTCGGTGGTTGAGCAAGGTTACTGTGTAATTGATACGTGTGCATGATATAGTAGTACCACACATTCACCAACTCAGCATAAAAGTCAATGAAAATGAAGGTACTGTGTTAAAGAATAGATAAAAAATAAATCGGATTGACAAATATTCAATAGTTAAATGAATGAACACCTAGTTGTCATCGCCCAGTATAATGAAATTTGCACTGCTGTATCTCGTATGGTAATGAGAAAAAAAAATTAACATTGGATATCATACATGCACTAACGTTAAAATACACAGGAAAAAAGAAAAATATGATTGTATTCATTAAATGGTTGAGCATTGCACATGAGTTAAAAAAAAAGAAGTAAAAACTCATGTTTCTCTTGGTTCTATTGCACTTAACTTGTCTGCTCATTAGCTAAAAATAAACATATAGAAACACATTTTCCCACCGGATTATTTTCCATTTCTTTGTGAAAAATATTTTCATGTAAACCGCTAGGTCTGGGTCAAGATGCTGGATGTCTTGATGGTCTTTGCTGACATCTAGTGGAAGGAAAGAGACAGAACAGCCTGGTTTGTATCCACATTAATCTGGTAAATATGACTTTATTCCTTGCGGGATTTAACCTAGAGGTTGCTGTTGGAAAGGTGAAGAAAAGCCGAAGACAATTATTCCGATTTTGTTTCTTCCAAGGAATCCACAATGCGAGCATGTGAAGCAGGAGCCGCTGCATCCAGCACTGGTGGATGTGTGGTTCTCTGCACCCAGCAGAGGTCGTCCAACAGCTCTGCTCAGCTTCCCCCAGACAATTAACAGCAGAGAGGTTCATTTTCTTAGTTTGCCCACGGGGGGTGCAAACGGCCCGTCCTCCTGCAGTTTCTGCACGCTCCTTACCTGAATATCTAAAAATCCAGGGAGTGGGGGTGGGGGGGTCTTTGGATCGGGTGATGCCCACCGCCGGTTAAATGTTAGACCTCTGGCAAAGAGTGTGTGCCGCCCTGCGCCACGCAGAGATGGGTGGACCGAGCGCAGCGGGGCGATAGGGCGCATCTCCTCATTCCCCATCATTGCTTGCTCCACGCCACCCCTCCGGTCCTGGAAGCGCGGTGAGATCGGGCACCCGTTGTGTGCCCCCCCACCCCCCAAAACCCCCCACCCCCACCCACCCCACGCTCCTTCAGACACGAAGGCTGATCCAAATGCATTATTTACGAGCTAAACTTCAACAACTTATCCACTGGATATGGCTCCCGGTTTGAGGAGGAGTGCGCTTTCCCCCGGAGTGGCGGAAGCCGGCGGAGCTGACCTCGCCGCCGTCAGTGGGTGTCCGCTTCACGGGAGGGATGCCCGATCGGAGGGGAGGTGTTTGAGGACCAGGTGGCGAACCGCAAGACCGGGGATGCTTGCGAACTGTCTGCTGTCTGTCGGAATGCTTTCACTTCTCGTCCGGTGCGCTTTGGCCGCGGAGGGTAAGCGCCGCTGATCAGACAACACGCTGATTAAATGCACTATTATGTCATGTCTACCGCCTTTGTCAGTGGGTGAGTGTATGTGTGTGTGTGTGAGAGAGAGAGTCTGAGAGAGAGACGTATATTATGAAGTGTTGGATGTAGACGGATCTTTTGTTTCAAATTATATAGCCAGCATTTTTTTTTTTAGCCCGCACCTGGTCCAATGATCGGTGTGTGTGATCACCGGATTCACTGCACGGAGCTGAATTGCCCCCTCTGTATTCCGTCTTTTCAAAGGATAGAGCGAGGAAAAAAAAAAACAAAAAACAAACAAAAAAAACTTATCTATGCATACCCAACCCATCTGCTATATTATATTAAAATGCGCAGTCAGAGAATAAACGTAACCTGACAATAAACTGGATTAAGCCCAAGGTTGGTGTGTATGTATCCATCTATGTGTGTATGTGTGTGTGTGTATTGATACAGCACTGCAGGATGCTTGTGTGTGATGTAACATTCACCTATTAATCTTTACACCTGAAGGTGCAATTCTCTGATCCCAGCAACCCACCTCCCACCACAGATTTTTTTTTCTCGGCAGCTATTAAGATCAATCTCTGCCTCAACTTTGAGTCTCATGTTAACTTTTCCTTTGTTCTACATTCTGTTTTTTTTTTTTTTTTTTTTTTTTTTTTTTTTGCATGTCCTGGCTGAGGTCATTAAATGCTGTTATTGCCCGTAATAAGCTGCGGGGAGTTATTCTGGGAATGCAGTGCAGTCACAGGACAGTCAGTGTTTCAGAGCATCTGGGTCAGGAATAATGACACACATAATCTCAGAAACTGTAGCCTCATGTGCCTCCAGAGGTTTGAGAGGCAGCTGGGATGAAGTTGTCTGTCATGGCCACCCCTCAGCCACGAAAAACTTGAAAAGGCTTGACCCTGAAGGACATTTTGTTCTCTGGCTGTTTGCTTACGAGTCTGCTTCATTGCCATTATCACGTCAGCCATGGACTGCTTTCAAACACTGATATTAACCACTTCATTTAAAATACATTCATAATAAGACGTTCTTTGCAAAACACTGTTTGTATCAAAGTGGCCCCGTCTCCTCCCTCCAGTCTAGTGTGGTGTGTTGGTTGTAGTCTCACCTCTGCTGATGCACTGCTACAGTGGCTGGATCTCCTCCTCCCTTCCCTCCTCCTCCTCACGGTCAGCACATCCATTCTTAAACATGTAAACGCAGCAGCAGCACCTGAATCATCCAGTGCATGTTTAGTGAAAAGGGCACGCTTGTTCTTTTGTGTCAGATTACTGGACTGGGAAACCGTGTACACAACACCATAATAATGACTATTATGTGCTTCAGGGAATTCGCTCAAATTCCCATTTGCTTGACATTTTTTTTTTAACATTCTGTACTGTTATTGAACTGCTACTTGTTTGCACTTTGACCCAGGAATGAGTTTGGTTATTGACTCACATTTCACATACTTGCTCGTGTTTTCACTCAATAAGCTGCAAGTCTCCTCCAAGGAACAAGTCTGGTTTCTGAACTCGAGTCATGCAATGCCTCTTTCTTGAATCGAAGCAATGCTTTTTTGCATGTTTCTCCAGAGCTTGATGAAACGCTGCATGTTTCAGACGTTATCCTGCTCTGTTGAATTAGGAGAGCAGTATTTAAGAAACACTGGTTTAGTTCATGTCACTGTAGATCATGGAATGGATTTACCTGAGGGCAAGGAGTTTATCCTTTGTTTATTCTGTGTTAACTACACCTTCAAAATGGCATTATGCAGTGACATGGCTCTGGAGAGCAGGTTGTCTTGTAATCGGTCCTGATGAGCTCGCTGACACCTTGCGTGGCAGCCTCCACCATCAGCCCATGAATGCAAATGTGTTGTAAATTAGTAAGCAGCACAGCATAAGGCTGAGCAATATATCAGTGTATGTGAAGATTATCCCACTGCAATATTGTACCGAGGAAATGTCTTAATAAGACCACATACCCACAAACCAATCCATTTATTGGAGACTATCTGTAATCAATTGATTTGTCCACCTGGACATATTTTTCTAACGCGCCAGTTACACACCACCACTGTATACCAACCATTGAAAAAGTTTGCTCTGAATATGGTGCGAATCATTAAAATATGCTTCCTGATGTAAAAGGACAGTTTTGAATGGCATTTCCTTTGCAGTGGTCAGTGCCAGGAAAAGAAAACAGAAATTTAGCAGCAATGGGAAATAACATTCATAGCAATGAGTAATAGTGAAGAAACCACTGTCAATCCTATGTTGGCTAAACTGCTAAGGTGGCCAGGTTCAGTTGATGAAAA
The DNA here is from genome assembly GCF_037954325.1 of Fistularia commersonii. NCBI lineage: Eukaryota > Metazoa > Chordata > Actinopteri > Syngnathiformes > Fistulariidae > Fistularia > Fistularia commersonii. Next base: position 5,519,148 of record NC_141310.1, on the reverse strand, counting down.
ACATGCTTAATTGCTTTGAGCCTCCCTCCCGGTCCCCTCAGTAACATCCTGACTCACAGCTTCCTCTCTTAATAAGTGGAACTGGTGCAACATGTGGTTTCTAAGGGAAATCTAATTTTTGTCCACCCTTCAACCACCACCACCACTACCACACCTCAACCCCAGCAGTGAATTAGAGGGAGGTGCTTTTTCATTTGGTCATCTTGTGTAATGTGGGTGCAGAGATGAAGCTTTTTTATGTTGTTAGATTGATCTGTAATTAACTAACGGGATCAACTGTCAGGTTTATTGCTTTATTATTTAGCACAGTGGCAGTTCAAGGACATGCAATATTAATGTAAGTGATGGTTTGTTTGGCGTTTCCATACTCAAATGATGCAGCTCTGTTTACTCCAACTACCACCACCTGCCCATTGCTTATGTGTGCTGACAGCTTTGCTTTGACGGGAGTTAACCCTGCAGATCCCTCACTGGATGAGATTCTATTCTTGAGCTGTTAACAGTCACCACTCACTACTCAGGAATTCATTGAAAACAGACACGGCTGCAGAATTCAAAGTCATTTTCGATTTGCGAAGAAATGGGGGCTTTTACTGCATTGGAATGGCTGTTGAAATGCGCAAGTTCTGAAATGCCATCAAAACAAATTTGTTGTTGAATTTTTTTAAAAACAGTAAAAGCAGAAGCTTATCCTTGGTCTGATGACCCGCTCGTCTTTGGAAGCTCTGTGTCTTCATGGCTGATTTGTCAATGTGATTTCCCTGGTTTCAGCCCATTGCAGTGATTTACTATACAACACCTAATTACATTGTGGGTTGGAATGTCAAGGGATGCATTTTCATACATTGCAGTCAAGAGATATTTTGAGGTGGAGCTTGTCCTCCCTGGAGAAATTTTCATTTGATTTAAACTCTATCATAATGCAAATACTCATTGGAAAACACAATGGATTTTGTAATAAATTCTGCTCACATTTCTCCATCTGTCTCAGGATTTATGTTGAGTAGGCATTTCCGCATGAAGAGGGTGTGAGTTCTGTTCAGTCCAACACAAGCATTTCAGTCATTAAATGAAAATGAAAGCGCTAGAAGGGCAGAAACACGCTGTTATCGGGGAATTAAAAATATATTAGCCCTGGAAATTGTTTTTAAAAGTAAGAGCATATATGTCACCCATTCGTGCTATAAACTTACTCCTGGACTTTGATGTTTTTTTCAGTTACATCTTAAATATTGGCAAAAGGTATGCAATCCCATTTTCTCCTTTGCCATAAACAACTCATCACTTCCATTGTGGCCAGAGATATAATTATAGGAAAGGCAAACAGGGCATCTAATTAGTATCGCAGACCATCTGCTTCACATTATCTCTTATAGTTCAGTGCAATCAGGGAATTGTGCAAGTTTGTGTGCATGTGTGTGCAGATGCGTTTGTTATTAGCTGACATCATATTTCCCAAACTGTGCTGCATGGGTGGGTTTGACATGCAGGTTCTCTGACGCTGCATTGGAAACTACACGGTTTATTAGGACATACAAAACGTATGGTTATGCCTGTCACTGAACCGCAGCACTCCAGGCTGCTGTGGGGAATGGAGCTTCAATTCTGTGGTGCTTGTAGGTGTCTGAAAATGAGGACCCAATCCCAATTCTTTTCTGATTTTGGAAAATGGCATTACTTATTGTGAACTAGTCCTCTTGGCAAAAGAGAGAAAAAAGGGGAACCTTCTGCAAGAAATTGCCTTCAAATAATTGACAAATTTCTGTTGATAAACAATCAAAGCAAAGAAATCACCAGACATCAATCACATTGCTTTATAGCTAAAACAAAACAAAATAAAATCAAGGAATTCCCACAATTAACAAAGGGAGCAGTTAAGTGGTTAAATTAAATTTTAGCCAAATAATTATAAAAACAAACAAATAACCTCACATGACATTTTTAAAGGTCAAATCAATGTTGCATTCATAGATTTCTTGTGCCTAAATGTTTGCGAAAGGAAACGTTGCTAAACTTTCAGTCTTTTTTCACCTTTCATTTTGCAGATGAAAACCCAGCACAGTTCTAATATGATTTGATTTCATTTTTCCAGGGAATTCAAAACCATAGCCACTTGCACTAACATTGTAATATATAAAAAAACTCCCCCTTGTAGGCTTTTAAAACCATTACTAAAAACAGTTCTTTCCAAAGTGGTCCTTGAAGGAAATAACACAAACAAACAGACAACAGCAAAGCTATTCAGTGAGTTCCCTGGAAGAAACAAACACATTACACGATAAACCTGTTTAGTTCCCCTCACCACTTCACAAAGTTTCAAAACCCTCCCTTGAGAGTGAATCAGTAATTCTTCCCACAAAGCCGCCTTTCATCTCCCTTAAATGTTGCCTTGGCTTCGCTCAGCATGCAGGGCCGGGTTGTTCCACGAGAAGATCATACTGTAGGAAAATGCATTTCTTGAGATTCTATAGTCAACAAGAGGAGAATGTAATAATGTGCGCTCTTATGTTGAAATTACGCCAATTGTCAGACATTTCAGTTTATATGTCCATATATTTTAGGGGCCTCTCATGAATTGTGTGAAACATCTTTATATTAGATTAGATTAGATTTAGATCTGGTCTTCTTACAGCGCCAGCAATATATTTCCAATATTTTCCTCCCATTTGTAACCACATGCTGTATTTATAATGAACGTCAAAGCAGGAAAACTGGACATAAAATCATCTCGTGATCTGTTTTACTTTACATTTGTTTCTTTAAATGAATCTGTTATGAATAAAATAGTGTTTAAGGTTTTTGTCATCTTGGTTCTAGAACTGTCTCTCTGTATCTACGAGACTGCTGTTCCCGCATAAAGCATACAAAGAATTAAAAATGTGACAATTCTCCATTTTAATGGGGTAACATTCAAGAAAGTCTCACAGTCAAACAAAACCGCTAAACTGTAGAAGAGGAGGCCTGTATAGTTTCTCTAAACATTAAACACTTGTAGTGTTTTGCTCACAGATGCACCCACTGGAAAGTTTTCCAGGCTATTTGTTAACTTCTATTTTAGAATCATCTGATTTGCTTCCCTCTCTAGGTATGTGGCATAATCTGTGTGTTTATTTGGCCAGTCTCCCAAATGTTGAGTGAAAATTTCAGAAATGGGATGTGGGTCCCATCCAAACCAGATGCAGGCTGGTGGTAAAAAATAGTTCAAAAAGATATAGACAACAAAATGTATCAGGATGTAAAGACCTGTGGTCTAAGTACAGCTTCATGACATTACTCCAAACTAACCCCATGAATGTCCCCTATTCATGAATGTTTGCTTGGATGAGGCCCCATGGATGGGTTTGTTGGCCCCTGGACATCTGATCTCCTTGTACCGTAAACTGAGTGACCAAATGATTGTGGGGGTCTTTGCCGAACCCTTTTAATTGAGAATACAATCAGTTTGAATATTTGTTTTTAGATTTCCGGTAAAAGCACCAAAATTAGTGTTTTTAGATCACTGTCCAAGCGAATCCTAAATTGATAGTCATAGAACCCTTTTTCTCCTTCATCATATGAATAAATGTTAATCTCCAGCCCACTTTTCTCCTTCTCTGAACAAGAGATATGTTTACAATGCAAAAGTCAATTTTAATTGAATGCCATTGTGATGTTCAAACATGCAATTTTTTTTTCTAGACTTTTAATAACTGTACTTACTATGTTTACTACTTATCCCTCAGTTGTCTGCCCTTCCTTCATGCTGTGTATTTACTGTATGTCCCTGAATTAGTTTTTAACCCAGCCAGCTCTCTGCCTGCCATTTCATTGTGCACCTGTCCTTTAGATCAGTTTTTAATTCAGTTCTGGCGTTCTCTGATAGATACTGAACAATGCAGCCACAGAGAGATAAAACAAGTGATTAAATCAAGAGTTTTCCCCAAGATCACCATGTGGTTGCAATGCTTCCTGGAACTGTTGTTTCTGTAACCATGTTGTGAGGTAGTAATAATTTAAAATCTTAATAAGATACAAACAAATTCTTTTTATCCAGTCAGTCTAGTTTGTTATTATGATGTGCCGGGATGCTTGGTATAAGGATAGGAAAGTGGAACACAATCACAACTACTTTCCTTATATGCACTTCCTGCCATCAAAATGTTTCAGAAAGGCCAGTGGACACTACTTGCCCTTGAATGTGTAAATCTTCTTGTGTGACCTTTAAAGGTCCTCTCTGATAAGATAGACATTATTGTTTCAGTATGGGATTTTCCTCTGCAGTATGAAATGAATGTACAAGCAACTAATGCATTCATTCATCACTTCTGTGTCCTTATCTCCATCTGGCATGTTTTCTAGTGGCTGCAACTGAAAGCCATTTTTTATAACGACACACAGTCAGCGCTTGCTGATGTTAAGGGCTTTAATAAAGGTCAACAAAGGAGGGTCAATTGATAGTGTTTTTAGCTGTATTCTTATTAATTATTGTCAAAATTGAAGCAAAGATGGATGCAATGTCAATACTACATTTCATAAAACATTCAACAGCCACATGTATTCATGAGACTCTACAGACACCATTCCTGTAATCTCTGTTGAAGATAAGGTTATTATCAGTGTTTAAAATCAGTGTAGTACCACTGCTTGAACATCAAAATATATATCTGATTACAGAGCTCAATGTATAATATGTCATAGATTAGATTAAGTAGATAACACTTTATTTATCCCTGAGGGGACATTCACGTATTGCAACTACAGCTTCAGAGTACATGTGACAGCTATCATTGCAAAGCAGGAGAGGTAATAAGAGATTGATATATTCAATAAAATTAAAGAAATAAGAGTTCTGAAAACTTACTGCTTTAATTTTGAACAGATTTGATATGAGACGACTGTATTTATTCAGATATTTTCCAGACTTTTCAATATGATGGATCGATAGAGCTTTGATTCCTTTGTTATTGTAATTGCGAACCAATAAAAGTACAATATATGGAAGGCGAGACTTGATATGAGAGTTTCGATATGAATCGGATTAAGTTCTGCCTCGTATTTGATATTGCAGTGGTGTATCATCGTCATGGTAGAATATTACATTATGAACGGCAAGTGTTAAAGCAAGTGTGGCTGGATTTTCACATGGATGCTTCTGTGGCATTTCAGATAATCCCTTTGAACCACTGAATGAGAGGAATCACTGACATCCAAACACCTTCATTGCACTGAGCCAGTGCTACACACTAAGCAATTTAGTTGCGGTGTGAGTCTGTGTACATCATCATGAACCTCTCTGTGAATTAGTCCGGAGTTATCATTAACTGGATGGTGATCTTGGCCAAGAACACTTAATCCGTATTAGAAAACCAGGCGGAAGAACAGGTGGTTCCACTTATTTGGTGTTTCTACCTAAAGCACCTTCGATGGTTCCACTGGGCCAGCTGGGAGATCCCCCACACCCAAGGGATGCTTCAATTTTTTATCTCTGACTGAGGAAGAGGCAGCAGGCATGTCTCCGTCTCACCTCCCGCTATTGGCTCTAGGATTTCCCGTTCACCCCACACAATGCCCTTTCAGATAGAAAAGGTGATCAGGGTTTGCGCTGAATGTTTTTTGTTTAGTTTTATTGATATGACATAATTAGTACAATATGAGCAGAAACAGAAAGAACATCTTTGTTGGTGTTAGACTGAACAGATTATGTATGGCGGCATCCATCTTCTTTTTCCTTTCAGGAAAGCCATTGGTGCTCAAACTTATATCTACCTGTCAAACTTTGCTGGGTTTTTTAATCTTCATCCATCATCTTGGCACGACACCCAGAGGAATCTTATTTGAAAATTTAAGAGATGCCGAGTCTGACCTTCTCATATTTACTAGGGGCTTTCAATAGAAACTACAAATTTAGACACTTCAGTGTGTCAAGATCTCAAAACCTACAACAAAATGCTGCATGTTGGAAATACATACAGCATTAATGGCCATTTCGTTACTTTGTTCCCTTGTGGGACTAGTGTTTGAAGAAGCCCTGGAGTTACACTAAATGCTAAATCTCAGTGAGATCTAATTCCAAACACGTCTGATCATCAACAGTTTGTATAGTTTGTAAAAACACTCTTCCCACTCCGAGTAGTTTATTTACAGCTGCTATGCACTGGATGGTCTCTTCAGGTTTTACAGCCCTTGGCCAGTGCACATCCTGATGCTTGAATTGAAGGTGTGAAGGAGTCAAGGCTGATAGCCTCGGCTGAGCTGTCTGCTCCACCCCTCTCTCATATCAAGTTGTACAATATAGCAAATTGAACTCACAATCCAGAATGTTGACCTGGTTATGGGCTGAGGGAGTTAAGGGCTCCGTAATACTTAGCTTGACTTTTTGAACTTCATGTTTGATCTGGCCTTTCAAACACAACTATCTAAAATACACGGAATGTTTGCATCTTCATATAAATATTTCCTCATTTTCTCTCCCATTGGTTCCTAATGAAGAATGTGCTGTCATATAATTATTCCGTTTACAGCAGAATTTTTTTAGATTGCAATATGTTTATGGCCCCATTGCTTCTGAATATTATTAGATGTACACTGGCATTATGTTCATCTAGGTTTCCGCCTCAATTCAGATTCAATATCTAGCCTTCATACTGCTCCAGGGAGCAGGTGTGTCAGGATGTAATAGATCTCCATCATTTGTTTGGTTATCTACCATTCTGCACATTGTCTATCAGGGGAAGGGCTCTCTCTCATGGTTCCCAGTCTCAAGAGCTTTCCCAAAATAGCCTCCATGTCTCCCACAGCCAACAATTGCCCCACTGTTTCTTCCTCAAAGGCATGTATCCATTTTCCTGCCACTGAAGCAGTGCTGGGTGTCTGCCAAATTGTCCCTCCATATCAATTAGGGTCCAGAGGATGCGACATATTTGTGTTTCTTTCACAAATACTGGGTACTGTATGTGTTTAATATGGGGTCCGAACCATGTTTCCCATTTGAGGGGTGTGACACCTCCTCCCTTCCAGATGGCGTGGAACTATTCCAACATTCCCATGGTCAATGATCCTTTCACAATTCCCACCCTACCGCTTCTATTGACATGTGGGTTGAGCCGGTTTCAGTGGCTCAATCCACACATCATCTCAACTGATTCGACTGCCAATTTCATAATTTATTTTCCCCCAAGTCCTGCTTTAGTGTTTAGAACACTTGGTATTCACATGCACATTCCCACATCCTCATTTAAATGAACTTCAGATTTTGTAATGCCGTCTGAATCTCTACTCTCTTCACAAGACAAGTTTCTCAGCTTCCTTTTTTTTCGGGTATATTTAAACATTCAGTAATATGGTCAGATTTCCCTTTATTTCTTGCTCAATTTGGGTCTATTCTTACCCCCACATTCAGTGGGTGGGATACACTGGCTTCTCTATGGGCCCCACTGTCAATGTGTCTATTTTCTTGTTCACCAGGGGGGTGTTATGCTTTGTTCAAGTGACTGTCAGCATATTTGAGCAGTAATATCTTTTATATATTATATCTTGTGCTTCCTGTAATCATATTTTCATCAGTTCCTCCTTTTGCGGCCCTTATATTTCTGCACTATCCTGTTTCATCATTTTGTTTCTTCCACTGACACATACCTGTATTAACTCTGCTTGATGTCTGTTGTAATGAACTTTTTTCTGAGAACTATTGTACCGTAATTTCTGGACTATTGAGCACATCTTAACATAAGCTGCACTCTCTAACAATGAATAAATACATGTGTACATATATAGACTGCACTTGTCTATAAGCCGCATGTGTCCATGTTGTAACATGAAATATTTACACAGAAACATTTTTTTTTAACTTTTAATGAAATGCATACCGATAACATCCACAAATACGTACTGGAAATGCTTATTTCAAAGAGTGCCTGTAACACGGCTGATGAAAAAGATTAATTATAATGTGATGAGGCTAAATGTTTTGGCTGTATTAAACTCGTTAGCTCCCCAAAAATCCATAAATTAGCCGCATCATTTTTTAAGCCACAGTGTTCAAAGCGTGTGAAAAATGTAGCGGCTTACAGTCTGGAAATTATGGTAAATGATTTTGTAGTTTAATTACAGAGGTGACCTGTGTTGCCATCATTCTATACATTTTTCTATGCAGTTCTATAAGTATTAACTCCATTTATGTTTTTTGCAGTTATAATTGTTTGCCTAAAACCCTTACAAAGGTATGATTGCTTTTTTTGGCTTATCTGAGAGAGGAGGTTTAAGGTTTAGGTTTAGGTTTAGCTTTAGCTTTAAATAGGAATTAATCATTTATTAATGTAATTTTATTTAAGTAAAGTTGTAGGGCTTTTTCTTAAAAGAAGGACAATAGTTTAATTTGTGAAGTTAGTCTCATTTACTGCTATTCATTTATTTATGTTGTATCCTCCTAGAACAGTGATACTTAAAAATTCAGTCTTCCTATTTATATTTATTTTGTTGTTGTAAAGTTATGTTCATAATATCTGTTTACTTACATCCCCTCTCCATTGACTCCCAAACTCTTCTTTGGTATTTTCAATATGTCATCATCCAGCTGGAACGTTGTCTACCAGTTGTAGTTAGCGCCTCTGGCTCTACAGGGACTTTCCCTCAACCACAAAAAACTCCAAAACAAAGTCTATTTATAAACCCCAAATACCACTCCATTCTTTACAAAATCAGTGCAATGCCAATACAATAAGGAAAGCGTCAAACTGAAACAAAAATTTGTTGGTTGGTTTTTCAAACCAGTAACAGTTAAATGAACTATCAACTTCCAGTGGATTTTTCAAGGATGAGGCACCTCCTTTAAGGCAACAAAATAATACAACAGCGGCTTTTACTTCCCTATGAAGTTCATACAACAGACAAAACGAAAACACAGCAGTGGATAGATCTACATTCAAATGACCGAACTATAATGGTATAATACCACAATGGTCAAAGTCAAATATCAAATATCGAAATAGTAGTGTTTAATTCATTTCAGAAATTAAACATGTTTAACATGTTGAAAAATTGAATGAATAACAAATAGATAAGAAATTAGAGCAGTCAGTTGTTGCTGAAACTACATTACTCTTTCGTAATAATTTTCCTTCACTCCCCAAACTTATTACTGTTAGAGACTCTTTTGCTATTTCCTAATAATCAATCAGTTTATTCATTAGTATGAAAACATAACATTTCCCCTTTTTATTCCTTTTCCTCTGTCGGCCCCTGCCATTCCCGAGTCTACAGGAATGAGAAATGTTAAGTTATTATTATTATTATCATTATTAGTTATATAGTTATTATTTTTATTTTAGCAATTATATAGCGTCACTTATCTCTTTTTTTATTATATATATATTCATTGTTTTTATTTTATTGCCATACTCACTTATTTCATTCCTGCATTCACCTGCAGTGTTGTCTAAGTTCCCCTTGACATCAGGCTTCATAGAACAACCAAAACATTTTTAATCTAGTTACCTCCTTGGCCAATTGAAGAGGTCTTCCTGCTCCAGAACCACAGGCTGTGCAATACTCACTGTCTTGCACCCCCACTCCTGATCACATTTTTACACGCATGTTGTTAAAGGAATCCTCCTCCACATATCCTTTATTGCTGATCTTACAAGCTTTTTGTTCTGCTGTTCTTAAGGGCTCCAGAATGGACCACTTGGCAAGCCATCTCCCACGCACATTTTTTACTGTAATAACACAAAATTGCTTACCTCATATATAGAGGGTGCTGTCCCTAGTAGGAGCAGGGATTTATCATCAATTAATAAAAAAAAAAAAAAAAAGAATTTGAAGTATATTGTCTCTAACTTAATTGGCGCCCATGCTGTTGTGAACCCTCTGGATTCTCCTGCCTATAATAATAATGCAATATTGATATACAGATATACAATTTTACCAACAGAACTCTAACGGGAGACTGAAAGCGTGGCCTCCATCAAATCTTTCAATATGTATTTATTTATTTTGTACTCCCAACTACTTCATAATGAGTGACAACAGGAATGTTAAAGATGGGGATCTTATTAGTTTTTGAGCGCTGCCTCTCCATGGTAGTGAATACAATCTACCACCACCACCAATAGTAGAAACTAGAAAATAGGAAAAAGATCCCTAAGACCCCCTTAAGAAAGGTGACATACATTTAGGGTGCTAATGGTCTTCTCAGGTCCAATATCAAGAGTTTGTACAAGAGACCTAGAGGGAATGTCCCATATACAGCATGTTCCTTCAAAATATTTTCCAATCATTCCCAGACCATTTTTATGTACCCTAAAAGTCCTTAAATTATCACCCTCTAACTCCAAAAGAAACCATATGGTGGCCATCTGGGGATATGATGACATTTACACCTATATGGACTTTCTTTGTTCTAGGATGACAGAATTTGTTGCAAATTTGAGAGAGTTTTGTTTCTTGGCTACTTTGTATACTCAGATTCTTCTCAATAGACCTTTGATTGTATCATGCAGTATTATTAGTTCACTCAAAATAGTTTGAGACAATGATAACATCAACTGTTGATCCATGAATCACATGTAGAGACATAACTATTCAGTTTCCCATTCACAATCACAGACATTTCAGACATCAGTTATTCCTATTGCATGAACTTGGACTAAAGGGGGAAACCAGAGAACTCTAAGAGAACCCACTGCACCAGAGTGCTGCCCAACATTTTAAGAATAACGTGCTATCTGACAGTGATTGGTGTTCATTGAACCATTTATACTACTATAGACTACAAATCTGCGTACCATTTTTGGCCTAACTCTCTCTCTCTCTTACATACAAACCTCAATTATTTATTGGATTCATATCAATGAGACCTACTTATAACCCAGTTGGCATATGTGACCCCATGTAACACCCTCAGCTCAAGGTAAATAACAGTTAACTATAAAATACAATGGCACTGAGAAACTTCAGTGTCTCACTCATAGTCTATTTTGCAAACCTGATTTTACATTTCAAGATCATGACACATTCAGACATGCTTAGGATTTTTAGCTTTCCTGAGCAGGTTGATAGTGGAGGCAGCCTGTCTGCGTCAAAGATGACAGGACCAGAGAAGCATCATCTGATGAAGATTGAGAGCATTAATGATAATCTTCAGCTTTTGAATCTGACTGATTGATAATTAAGCTTTTCTAGGATTTTGTAAAAGAAGTAACCGAAAGGCTCAACAAATGATTGGAACAGTTTCAGTTCACATGAAGAAGTGATTTGAATTCACAGAAAAAAATTTCAAAGTATGCTGTGGCATAGTGCACCGCTAAGATGTGAATCTATAGAAATGTAGTCAAAGAAAGCTTCAAAAAATATCATATATTTTTAATCATGGACAGGATTGAAAGAAAAAATCCTCCAGCAAAACACATATTATAATGCAGTCACTTTTATGCACATTCTAAATCCATGGCATATAGGATTTCTTTGATTTATGCCCTTCAATCAGTGCTCTGAAGTTGCCATTTAAGTCTTAAAATGAGATGGGTTGCTTCCCTCAGGCCAATTCAGTTCATGGATAATCCGACTGTGTTCCTCCGATGCCTCTCGTGAACGTAACACTTGCATACAAACATGGACAAACAAAGCAGGCGCTTCATCTCTTGCCCAAATGTCGCAGACGTCTAAAGAATTTGTTTCATCCTTCCTTGAAGTCTTGGTAGCTGTCAGCATGGAGCATCATTTCATTCTATCATTTGAGTATTGTCTGTATATGATTAGTTAGATTTGTATCAGATAATTTTACATCACATTTTTCTTATTTAGTGACTACATTATATAGGACAAATGCAAACTTTGAAAAAAGGAGAGTGATATTCATACATTCATTCATAACCTATACCACTTATACTGCACTCAGGGTCGCGGGGGGCTGGAGCCTATCCCAGCTATCTTTGGGAGAGAGGCGAGGTGCAGCCTGGACCAGTTTATCACACGGCCACATACAGAGACACAACCATTTACTCTCTCACTCACACATCTGGGCAATTTAGTTTTACAATCCACTTGCTGCATGTTTTTGAAGATCATGGAGAATCCGAGTAGAACATGCAAACTCCACATAGAAAGGCCAGCTTTCAGAATTGAATCAGGAACTGCAACTGGAGCGCTAGCCGCTGTGATGCCATGCTGCAGCCAGAGTGATACTTAAGGTGTCTTTATGATGCTTGTACTTCCATGACTTCCATCCTCCTTGACTGTGAGCATCATCAAAAGACATGAATGGCAGCCATCCGGGTGTAAACAGTAGATGTTCACTCTGTGTGGACAGATTATTTTTTACAAATTACAGTTAGTGACCAATTAACAATCATCATGTTTAGTAAAAATAATACAGCTAGATCGCTGTTCGACCTTGCGTTTTTGGTGCTGCTTTGCTTTGCGTACACACCCTTTTCTTGTGTGCACAGCAAGCGTGATATTGTTGAAGCTTCGGCCAGATGAGCTGCATGTTTGAAAGCAAATGTCAGAACAAGTTGGGACAGAATTTACCAGCCGACTGGTTTGTGTCCCGGACCCCATTTTCCTAACTCTGACCATAATTTTTTGTTTGGAAGGGGCTCTGGGAGCAGGGTGAAAACATTTAACTGAACATGAACGTTGGAGAAGATAAAGAAGATTTAAACCAAAAACTTTCCAAACGTTCATTCTTGTGCATGTTAAGTGAGTTGTGCACGTCTTTGTGTTCATACAATGATAAAATATCCTGCACATGAGAAAAAAGTGTGTCTTATTTGTATGAAAATTTTCTTTTTGTTTCACTTAACAATGAGCATGCATACATCCTTAAGATTTACAGTGGTCTGTCCTATTTCTCCTTCCCAAAGAATCTTAGGGAAAGGAGTTTTGCCTGCCTGGGTAAACCATTCCTGAAAAGATGGCTCCCGTGGGCAAGGCCATCCTCTTAATAGTATCCGTCTCCCTGCTGTTAAACTGGTCTGAAATAAATCTGCGGTACGACAATGGCCTAGCATACATGAATATATAATCATGGTCAAAAATAAAACTGAAGGAGTTTGCGGTTCTTATGAAATTTCTCTCAAATAATATCTGATAAGGAGATCTAGCAGATGGCTCCTTTAGATCTCATTTTTTCAGCTCTTGGATAATGTCCAGTTGAATCTTTTAAGTAGCTTTAGAGCAAGTTTTTCTTTTTTTCTTCCTTATTCCAGTTTCCAGTCGTCTAATTGCTTCTTTTATGCATTTAAAATGTAATTCATTTCTTCAGTAATCGTCCCTGTGAGCTGTATAGAGGCTTTTACCCCAGATATTGGTTTAAATGTAGATTTGGAGCTTTCTGTCGAAGTTGAATTTGGCACAGAAGTGAAGTCTTAGATTCCAGCATTTCCAGATGGTACTTTTAGAAAAATGTCAGATTGTCCGCTTTGTAAAAGTTGGTAAATTTTCATTTCTGGGTGGACTTTTTATTTAAGTGATCTCTGTCCATTATAGAACAGCAACTTTCTGTTAATGTTGCACTGTAGCAACGTTATCAGAATGAAAATTTGCCTTACATGGTTTTGAGGTGTTTTTTCTTGAGCACTTGTTTCTTTATCTTTTCTCAGACCTGACCTCCAGTGCTGCCTTCCAGCAAAGCCTTTTGCTCTCTTTACCCTACATTATTTATCAACCCCTGGCTTTAGAAAGCTTTGTTTTTTAGGATTTAACTGGACTTCTGAACAACCGAGATCAATGTTGCCATACTAAGATAAATGGATGAAAAAAAAAGAAAAAAGTCTGCAGTTCTAACTAACAGTGGTGCAACATAGGGAAACAGCAAACTTAAAACAGAATCATCCATCTTAAGGACGAACACTAAAAACAGAGGTATGCTGGTTATATTTACTAAAAGAACAATCATGAAATCTGTTGCAATACTGGAAAATTTTCCTATCTGATAAACTTAAATGTTTTGTCCGCACAATAAATTGGTTAGGATGATGTGGGTGCCAATGTGTCGTTTCTTTTTTTTTTTTTTTCGGACATTATAACTGCGACTGGGACAAAGGAATTTCCCCTATAGGGATCAATAAAATTTATCTTATCTTATCTTATCTTATCTTATCTTATCTTATCTTATGTGTCATGTCATATTATCTGAATAACTGTAAAGTGAGCTAGTGTTTACCACTGCTTATTACCCCCTTTACAGATAAGACAATAATGTGTACAGCCTCATTTTCAGTGACAGCAGTGCGACACATCCCCACCAGGCTCTCCTCTCTTGCTTTTCGGGATGTCACAAAGGCTTCTGTTGTTGGTTCATCCATCATCCTGTCTGCCAGGATTCGGGCTGATTTCCTGTGTTTGCTCCAAATGTGCAGAGCGTTAAGGTTGAGCGTATGATCACTGTCACGTGAAGCGTGAGCACTGTCACTGCTGATGCTGAAACATGACATTTGACTTTGAGGTCAGATGACTTGTACTCCCCTCCCAAAAAAAGAGCCAAACAAAAGCAAACAAAAAAAAAAGGGTTCTGATTCCCACCCGTATGCTCGGTTTTCTCCTTTGGATGCGCTTGTATGCATATACGCCTATCAATTGCTTTGCTACAATCATTAAAAGTGCTTGTGTGCCAGATTCGTTAGATACAATTCCAAAATGTCACACTTACGGTCACCTGGTGTAGCTGTCTGGATCAGAGGGTGAACCAAAGCCCTTTGCAGTTATCAGACAATTTGTCTGTGATGCCAAAAAATTAATCACAATAAGAAGTTGCTTACATTTTGGGCCTGGGAGAGCGGATTGACCTGTGCAGGAGCGAGCTTTTACTGACATTGACATTCAGTGGGTTACTTGTTAAGTTTCTGAAAATTTGAGATTTCCCATTTCACTCTTCACTGAAATATATTTACAGAATAAACAGAAAGAAGCAATGGAGGAATACACAAAGTAATATACACAGCTGTTTCATGAATGCATATGATTTAATTAATCAAGAAAATAAACATTTAAATAAAAGAGGCTGTACACAGTTTGAATTTGAATGGAATCGACCTACTTTTTGTAATGATTCATAATTACTTATTTAAATGGATGATTTATTTTGCAGTCTTAAAGAGGGCATATTTATTTGGGTGTGATACAAGGTGTTCATGAAAAATCCCCAAGCACGCACTTGAACACGGATTTTCAAGCAAGAAAAACCCTATATTGCCCAAATAATAATTAAAAACATTCAAAAGAAACATCATTAAAGGTAAGGCAGGTGAGTTTGCGGCTTGTAGTGACTCCAGATTACATGGTGTGACGACTGTCCTAGTTTTCAAACATGGATTTTGGAGGGTAAACTGGAAGCTTAGGAAACATTTTTGCCAGTATACAGCTTAACCTTTTGGAAATATGTATGCATTTTCAGACCAGTAACACCAATTTAACACAGATTAACATAAGAGCATTGCTTTGGGGGTAGTTTTCCAACCAAACAGCATGTATCAGTCAACAGGTCCATTCAATGGCATGCAGATCGGCCATACAGTGTTTCTTGTGTTGTCTCTCTAAGGGTCCAGTTGTCAGAGAAAGGTATTTCTGACATTAATATTTGGCTAATTCTGTTGCAGCAGGTGTCAAAGTGTTGGTCAGCATTGCTTCTAAACTTGATCGAGCCAGGCCTCGTTCAGCAACATGCCAGATATACAGTCCCTCACGCCTTGAACATTTTCCGGATGCCATCGCCCTGCCCACAATCTAGTGCAATTCAAAAATGTTCCCTCTATAGACAGAATTCCTGGCATTATGAAAATAAAACACAAGAGTAAAGAAATGCTGAAGTACATGGACTAAAAACACCTGAAACATGAGTAACATCATAGATTTCACTATGACTTGGAATATTAATAGATGGTTCATATAGAGTACCTTAATAGATCTTTTCTTATTGACATTTAATTGAATGGATTATGCAGGGAGTGTTCAGCAGGTCTTGGTGTCTCATTTGGTTTGACTGAATGTTCGCTGCACGCGCAGGCTGTGCACCACTGCAATTTGGTGAGGTATTTTAACACCTTAAATCTGGGACCGTTTCAGTCCATTCAGGTGACTGAATGTCTTAGCACTAATACGTGTGTTGCACACATCGGCAGTGTTGAGAATAAAGTCAATATCTTCCGACTATCACCACCATATGCCAATTTTTTCTTGTGATAGATTTGGTTTTGGCTCAGAAATTTAGGATTCTTTGTTCTGTTGGTTCTTCATCCACTTACTTAGCAGTATTCAGTCACTCTTACTGTTTACCAGCTGCAAGAGGGTATTAACCATGAAACGGCATTACATTACTTGAAATAGAGAGCAGTTAGCTGTGTGCCCCTCCTGCATGAAAAGAGCTGAAAGGATCACTAAGTATTTTTATTCATTTATGCTAGAGCAGCATATAACTCAGGAAACCTTGGTGTTCACTCTGTTCATAGACTCATCAGATGTTGACCTAGTCTGTCCCCCACCTGTCATTTCCCACCTACAGCCTACCATGTCAAACGGTGTCAATAATCCCCAGGCCCGTCTTGGTCTCAGCAAGCGGTAACCTCTTGTCCTCTGCCTCCCCTGATATGCATGACCCCAGGAGATGGCCATGAGTTCAGTCTGATACAGTGACTCTTCTTTCTCTGTCTTACACACATACAGTACACAAGGCTGAAAAGGGGCACGGCCTTATTCAGGGAGTGATATGGAAAGGATTTTAGCAGGTTGTCACTTTCTTCTTTCACAAAAAGTGTAAAGATTATATTCTAATCCAAACCTCATCACTGAAAGATATGGTTTATAGGAATCGTATTCATTATAATGCAGACACTTTGCTGTATTTCTATATATAGACTGTTTTTCTATTTATAGACTTATAGACTAGGTATGAAACTCTCATAGAAGACAAACTATGTATGACATACTTTTAACTTGTACTTTTGGTAAAGAACTTCATGTGCTTTACATAGAGTATATTTCTCACATCAATACCAGGAAACAGAATTATGAAGAAAATTACAACTTCATTTTTACAAATCAATTTTGTCAGTTTTTGTCCTATCAATATTTGACTTTCCGCTTGTCATACTTTTATCAGCAAACAAGTAAACATGTTTGACGATGGTATCAAAATACCGTTTGACTAGGTTGACTACAAGGTATAACCTTTCTGCTATGAATGTTGTTGAAGCAACATTTTTTCCCAGGAAGCCCGCCCTCAGTTAAGTGATTGCCGTTTTGTGATGGTTTAACAGGCTGGCTTTTGATGATGTTTTAGCAGGAAATATACACTTATCCTTTTGACCAAACTCAGATTCTTAACTGTGCCCTAATATCGTGTTAAATGCTAGTCACTAGACAGGAGACACTAGAGTAACAGATACTAAAGAGTTGTAAGTCATTAAGTTCGGTCATTCATTTGTACAGGTTTCAAATGGGGAGAAATTGACTATTTATCTCGGTCTTAAATCACGGCACAGAGTTCCACATAATTCTAGAAAAAAACAAAATAATTCAGCAACAGATTCGATGACCAGAACTTTACAAAGACAAACAAGGTCTAGAGTAGTTATTTATATTGACATATATCATTATTGTATCAGTTCACATACAAAGCCCAGATATCAGTGCATTTTAGTCGGTTGTCCTCTGTTTTCATGGAAGGGGATTATGGATAGCAGATAAGCAGATACTGTAATTGATCTCACAGGTAGGATTGCAAAAATTGTCTCAAGGACCTCAATGACGTCTGTCTGGTGT
Source organism: Fistularia commersonii (assembly GCF_037954325.1). Lineage (NCBI taxonomy): Eukaryota > Metazoa > Chordata > Actinopteri > Syngnathiformes > Fistulariidae > Fistularia > Fistularia commersonii. Next base: position 5,501,415 of record NC_141310.1, on the reverse strand, counting down.
TTAACTGTCTTTTTCCTGCCTTGGAGAACATCCAGTAATGTAGCTGCAGATGACTGTTAATGTATTTAGTCACCCAACAGAGGCACACGTAGACATGTTTGCTATTTGTTAAATCTGCTTTTCATGTCATATCCAGATCTTGTATTTGAAAATGTCTCTGTCTTCAAATATAAGGATATAATGACTTCCATTTATCTTAATGTCCTTATCTCACATGATATAATTTGACGCTGCTCAGCTTTAATCGAGGCTAGGTGAAGCACAAGGACAAGCAAAGTGGAGAGAAGCTTGTGTGAGCAGTAATAGGAGTGGACAGAGTGTCAAAGAATAAGGCATGACAACAGAATCCTGAGCTGCATCAGGACAAGAGTCAGTGTCGACATGTCAGGCTGCAAAATACAAAGGGTTTTAGCGTCAGATGGACTGACTTTTATCTGGCAGTGGAGGGTTGGGGTGGTGTGGGGTGAAAGAGTTTTTATTTCTATGTTTTTATTGTTTTGTTTTCCACTCCTCTTTGTTTTTTTGCCGCCTCTTTTAGGATTTATTTTCCTTTTATCAATGAAAAAGGAGACCAGGAGTGCATGATGGCTGTTGTATGGGAATTAGAAATGAGCCTTGGCTCATTAGCTGTGCACTTCCACTATAATAGTGGAAGAACAGTGGCAATAGTGAAACCTGAGGTAATTTGATGAATGGAAAAATAAGAATTATTTAATGTATGTTAATTACTCTGTAAGTCGTACAGTTTTTTTTTTTTTTTTTTTAGAAATTACATTTTCGTTGTATGATGTATCTTATATGAGCTTACTTACTCATACTATGCACTATATATACAACAAGTATTTATTAATTCAAAAATTAAAATCTATTTTTGAGTGGTCACTTGTCCTTGTTTGTTACAGAAACAGCTGGGTTGCAAAAGTTGCATTCTGGGTTTAACCCTGAGAGTATTATTCTCCCTGTTATCAAGTGTTGAGAACCAAATGAGGTTAATCAATTTACAAAGTGCTCAGCTTCGCAACTTCACATTGTAGCAGCATATATAAACCCTCCCACATACTGAAATGTTTCATCAGCAGATTGAATTTGTGAGAAGGGACAATCTGTGCAGAGAATTACACCTTTTTAACTTTGTCTCATTGTTCGCAGTGACAGCAAAACCAGAGAAAGTACAGCCTTATTCCAATGCACTGCGGACAACAAAGTAGGAATTTCACTGTACAGGGAAACTCGTTTCCAATTTGATTCTAAACGCTTTAAATCTTGAATCTTGTAGTGGGAAGTAGCTGATCATCAATGAATAGACAAAAAAAAAATATGATGACCCACTTAAGAACCAAATGGAAAGCAAATAAGATATCTCGAAAATAGCTAAGCACTTCAGACTTACATCACACTTTATGATGTGATGTGTGGCTTAATGTACCTGGAAAGGAATTAGTCATTAAAACTAAAATATCTAACAATCTAGTGAGCCTTGAATCAGTGAATGGATAGATGAGTGAATGAAGTAACATATCTGAGCAGTCACAGGGTTAAGCGTTTACTGGGCTGTGTTCCAGAGAGATGATATAAGTCACTTCCTGTTTCCCTGTTAGCAACCTTAAAAAAATAAAGAGCATAACAGTGTGAGAGTGTGACATCCTACCCTCCATACCACCGTCTCAGCAGTGCCTGAATCACTGCCATAACCCTCCTTCCTGCACAGACATCATACCTGGATACACAAACCCTCAGGTCCTTCACGTAGGTATTCATATTTATACGGGACAGCAACAGCTCTAAGTAATTGTATAAAGGTATATTCCTGTCATCCATTAGTCCCCCAAACAAAATGGGGACGTCTATGACAGTTCCGCTGAAACAACTGATCATGCTTCTGAAATTTGTTTCTGCCCTCTCAGGGTTCTATCTTCAACACTATGAATTATACTCCGTTGTTTACCCATTTTTGCACATAAGAGAACACACACTGCTCACAGCAATACGAAAACAGTGGATAATAGAGCAGCAGGAGCCCTGCCAGCATCATGTATGTATTCTGGTAACTCAAAGATAGTAGTAGCTGCAGAGAGGATGAATGCAAGAGAAATGAGGCCTGTGATTTGTTTTTACTTGTTACTGATGGTTTCAGAATCAGGTTTAAATCATGCAGCTTTTTATTGATCATGATTTGGCAAAAACAAACAGGATGTCGATCATACGTGTTTAACAATGTGTGGTCTTCAGGTATTTCATTACATTTAAATGTTCTGTTCTTCCTATTTATGCACCACTTATGTGGCTATGCAACAGTCATTCCTGCTGCAGGAGGCACTGAATGCACCTCACCAAATATTCCAAATGAGTAAATGTATGGTTAAATATCCTGTCAGAGTAGTCGTGTGTGTGCGTGCATGCATGCGTGCGTGCGTGCGTGCGTGCGTGCGTGCGTGCGTGCGTGCGTGCGTGCGTGCGTGCTTGTGTGCGTGTGTGCGTGTGTATGTATGGCTTTTGACACAAAAGGCATCTATATCTATATCGACAGATTTCTTTTGAATTTATTGCCGCTTGAATTAATGCCATAATGACGAAATGGGATTACAAGCCATCCCATAGCACACAGTTATTCCTCACACTTCCACAAGCATTGACATTCCAGTTAAACTGATGTTGCCGCTGGGCTCACTCAGCAGGGGAGGCCGATAATGTCCCTTTACTTTTAAACAACAGGTTGTTGAACTGAGTGACATCTTAGCAGCCTTGAAGCAGTTCATATATCTTTGTGAACTTGTAAAAGTCCAGACTATACTTTCCTCTCTGCATAAAGTTTTGAAATGGATTTAGAGTGCAGTCACATTGTGAATAACCAGTCTTTACCATCTATTTTTTCAAGGGTGGGAATTAAGTGGGATTATTTATATATTGTGACTTAAAGATAGCTGTAAGTGACAATCATTTTTTTCTTCATTTTAAAAACAAATTCTGAAAGCATTTGTAACAATTTTGTAGCCTGTTATCGAATCCTTGAGGGTACAATCACAATTAGCCATGTGAAACCACCACTGATTTTGTAAATAATAAATGTGTTCAATTTTTTTTCTAATTTAGCAGATTGTTAATATCTAATAGAGACATGTACTTTAAGCTGTATTACTTTGCCACTGGCTAATCACTGGGTGTTTAATTAGTTTTAGAAAAAATGTCTCTAAGGCCCTCATTAGTTTCCAATAATGCTGGAAAATTCTTTGGATGTTCATAACACCTGATCAAAAAACAAAACGACCATTTTTGTTGGTGTGAGATCAGTTTCGAAGTTATCGCTCACAAATGAATGACTTCTGATGAATACTATGCGGATAATCCTAAGAAGAGCTGGAGGGTTGGGATGTAGTGACAGGACTGCAAAGCTTTGTAAATGAATCACATGAACCCAAAGTCAAGGATAGGCTGAAATAAAAGAAGATGCTGTGGAAATAGAAAAGAGGCAAGTCCACATTGGCCAATCACCTGCTGCATCTCCATGATACTTACTTTAATTTAAACCATCCATATCTTGTTCTCTTTCAGCCTTTTACTAAGTCATAATTTCTGCACAGGCCGTTTACACTATAATGTGAATCCTTTGTGTATTTTTATCTTGGCTATCCCAGCACTTGCTGGTCATCTCTTGAATAATTCTATTATTTACGCTTTGGAGATGCCGTCTTTTTTTCTTTTGGGAATTCATGAATGTCTGCCCTTGATGTTCTTTATGATAAAATCTATACGATCTGTTTACAAAACCACTGTGTGAGTGGTAATTGTGATGTATTTTCACGTTGGTACACAGGTTAAATAAAAGATTCCAAGGATAGACCAATATCTATTCATGTGTTTTTTCATTAGTGTTTTTCCATACACTCAAACCAGCAAGACTGTTGCTGAAATGTTTTGTGAAAATCATGGAGAGTGATGTGTATAATTCATCATCCAATTGTTTACTAATTGTATCTCTATCTCTATTTATATTCATATTTATTGACACTTGTAACTGTTGAGCTGCTGTGACAAAATAATTTTCCCTATGGGGATAAAGTTTATCTTATCTTATCTTATCTTATCTTATCTTATCTTATCTTATCTTATCTTATCTTATCTTATCTTATCTTATCTTATCTTATCTAAATGAGTATAATTTTTTTAGTTTCACTGACTTGTCTTGGCCTGTCATGTCTGCCTTTGTCCATTTGACAGATAACAATACCTATGATGCCTCCGGCTCCTCGTCTTTAAAAAGCGACCTCGCAGTCACAGCTGCCCCTGCTCATCCACTGGCTGACCTGTCGGTGGCAGAGGAGGTGCCTTTTTCCACAGTACACTCAGATGGTGACCCAGAGTTTGAGGGGGAAGGTTTATCAGGCCGGCCTGCCTTTTCATCTGTCTTAACTCTTATGGCAGAAACAGTCAAACATCCAGTGAGCCTTGCTCACAGTAGAACCTTGCCGACTATCACCAGGGATGAGACCCACACCACCCAATGGCCTTCAAACAGTTCCAGCCATGGCTTGAAGATATCCTCCTCTCAATCGGTGGTGGGAGCCAATAGGAACCACCTCAAAAGCACAGGTCAGAACTCAACCACATCTCAGACGTCCCCATGCCATCTTCGAATAACCACTCATAAACGGATGTCATTGTTCGCTGTATAGCTATTTCCGTCGCCTAAATGAAGATAATCTGTCTATCTTTAACCATCCCATCCAGATTCCATTGTACCGATCATCTTCGACTGATCAGAGTCCAAATTTTTTTCACTGTGACAACTACATAGTGATCAGCTTAGTATTTCATCCAGCAGCTGTTACAGGAGCAAAACGACACAGCAACTTTCCACTCGTCACATTATCATCTATGTGAAATAGCGCAGTTGGACTACGTTGGACTAAGCCATACAAAAGAGCAATGAAGTAACCTCACATACATTTTGCATATCAATGACATAAATTCAGGGAATGAGTGGTTTCTCTAAAAAAAATAAACACAAAAAAGTGCAGTCTAAAAAAACAAACAAAGGACTGCAGAGCACAAGCAATCAGCACATAGTCATTGCATGTTATTTCCAAAGATAGACAAGTTTTTTTTGGTGGGGGGAGAAAAATTCACCCAGAGTGTTTGGAACCCATAATCCAGGTTTGATCTGGATTCTGCCAATAGATGGTGAAATGAGCCTTGCATTTCCCTCCAATAAAGGGAGTTAAGATGATCAAAGGCTGATCAAACCTCTTAAAATCCAAGATAGCACTGCTGTCTGCCCTTCACTTTCTACTCTGGTCACAGAGCAAACACTGAATTAAATAACAATCATAGAAAAGAGAAGTTCAAACATAAAAACGCTGTAGACTCAATTATTTCACATGCAAGTTATTTTCAAGTGATATTATGTGGAACTGTCAGGTCCTTTGCACACAGAGAGAAAACCAGATAAAGAAGAATATCTTAAGCTGCTATCAGGAGACAAACACAAACCTACTTTGTCATGGTGTCATTTGCAGATGCATCTCACTCTGCTGATTTACTGTTGACAGCAGGTCACGGCAGCCCTACAGTTCCTGCCATCACCATAAATTACTGCAAGGGAGAGCCAAGCTCAAATCCTCTCACTTTGACTAACACAGATTAGGTGTGAGATCACTACTGCCTCAGCTATAAGCTTTATTACCACAATAACAGCAACTGCAACCTCCTCCCCATCATAGTTGGATTCACTTAGTTAACCAAGGAATAAAGTGAATAAATGTGGAGACACATAATTAGCCAATCCCGAGAGCAGAACTCAGGTGTGTAGAGGATGTACTCCAGCAGTTCTTGCAGCTTCACATATATATAAGCTTTCCAAAAATTGCTTTTGATTGAGGGGGTTGTTCTACCTTCTTTATTGGAGCAGATGGGCTGTCACAAAGATCTAAAGCTGGAAGAAGAACAACAGCCCAATCTGCATGTGTAGCATTCAATTAATCCAGTAACAGTAGCTGTTTATCCATTTTATATCAGCCATCAGGGACAAACCACATAGTGGAGAATGCATGCATCTTCATCACACATTAAAAATGTATGTTAATAGAGCCTCCAAAGATTCTGGATCATCCTATAAATTAATTTTGCTTCTAGTAATGTTTTATGCTGCATCACAAATCTTAATGATACACCCAGAGCAAAAAAAAAACCCTTGACATTTTGAAGCAGTCTTCCCTAAAACCTATCTGAAATGAGTACAAAAGAATTACCCATGCTCAATAATCAACTAGCAGTGTGGTTGTTAACAAGTCCGTTTTCATTTAGGCAAACTGTCGCATTTGGAAAAAAAAAAAAAAACTCCACTTAATTCACTACAGCTACTAGCTGAAATGGCACAACGTTTAAATCATGCCCGATTTAAATGTTTGGCACTCAACCGGTGCTACTATAAACGAAACTGAAAACCACAAACCTCAGTATGTTACAATAAAAGTGTTTTTAAATTGGAATATTCGTCCACAAGCTTGGATTGGGTAGATCTACCAGCATATGAACATCTTAATATGGTCAGCCAGCTAATATACACATCCTGAATTCAACTGCTCCAATGCTGATCACCATTCATTTGTATTCATTTCATCCCTCAGGCTTTGAGCACAGTTGATGGACTGCACACTTTCAATGACTGTAAAAACTCAGCCAATGAAAATAGGCTGAATTTGTCTGCAGTTAATCAAAGATGTGCTTCTGCTGCCAGTTTATCACACAGAGCCTTCTTTTCCTCCTTCGTCATCACCACTGTCTGCAGACACTTGAGCATAATCATCCTGTATCAAAGCTTCTCACTTGTCCTCCTTCCCTATGAACCTTGCCCTGTTCTGTCTTTGAAACTCCTTAATCATTGGCACAGTCACATGTGAAGTCATCACATATAGCACAATCAAGTAATTCAGTGTCAAAACCAGTAGCTTCATCATTTCTTGCGTGTCTGAGGCTTCACAAATCCTGTCTCCATCCCTGTCATCCCCATATAAGCCTCCCAAAAGATTTGATTTAACAACATTTTTTGTTCTTACAGTGGGGGAGAGGGATGAGTTAACTGCTGGAACATACAGAGTGGTCGCGCCTACATTTCCCAAAGAAAAAGAGGCCATTATAGCTCCCTCTCAATCTGCCAGAATGACTTTTTCTGCTGGGCCCTATGAGAGGACATCTCAGGTATCACCTTTGACCCCTGGACCGGACACCACAACAGCCTCTGTGAAGCTTACCACCACAAATGTAACTTCATCCACCAAAATTAAAATCCCTAGCACTACCATGCTTTTTCCAAGCATCGCTACTGGAATCGAGCAGTTAACCTCTACAACCGTGCCACAGCTGACACAAGTCACAAGGAAAACAACAATCACAACCACTAGGGCTCAAACTACCAGGCGGACATTCTCCCTGCCTGTTTCGAGGACAGGTCTTCCCAGAGGAACCACCACTGTCTTCATCTCCCCCTTTACAACAACCACAGAAGCGCCACTTCAACAGTGCAACATCACTGAGAGGATGTGGGTGAGAACAGGTAAATGAATAAATTAGTTGTTTCGTTTAACCCTATTTTTGCCGGGGCTTATCTTTTTTTTCCTTCTATATCTCTTGTAGTCGTCTCCATCTATGTGAGAAGGAATAGGCTGGACAGCATACAGAGGCAGAATCTGCGGAGGGGACTAAGTCAGGGACTCCAGAAAGCCCTGAATGACAGCTCAGCACAGGCACAGGTCAGACTGCGACTATTAGTTCTCATTGTAAATGCATGTTGTTGTTTCAACTAATGGGGATGTAATGGTTTACTGCTCTGTCTGTCTGTCTCCCTCTCTCTCTCTATCTGTACATATATATATATATATATATATATATATATATAGATGTGTGTGTGTGTGTGTGTGTATACACGCACTAGATAACTAGATAGATAGATAGATAGATAGATAGATAGATAGATAGATAGATAGATAGATAGATAGATAGATAGATAGATAGATAGATAGAAAGTCAGCTTTATTTTGTCTTTGGAATTTTTTGTTACTGGAAAGATTGCAGATCAGTTTATGGTAACAAACATTGTGGGGACCTGTGACAGGTGCCATCGATCATTGCAGCGTAGTGTTGACCCTTCAACTATCCTGGTGTGGTCACTGTGAAATAATGTCTCTGGAGGATATTTTTCTATTTTTTCCAAAGTGCTATTTATATTTCTTTTGCAGACAAACAGTACATCAACCTTCGACTAAGTGATTTCATGTTAGGTTTGCTTATTCGCCGTATGAGGAGAGGATTAATATAGAAATTAGGCTGTCTGATAGTGTCCCAGAAGGCAGGAGTGGATGTCAGATATTTGAGTAGCTGTACGGACACAACAGGAAGATGCTGATGAAGACTGTCGCAGTGCTGTTGATCTGATTTGTTGATCGAATTCCACTGGTGTCAGCAGCTAGAATTTTAATGGAATTTTCCACTGTATGCTTAGAAAAATGTAAATGTTAGCATTGTAGTGGTCATACCAAAACTGGTTCAATTTTTTACTGTTTTTTAATATTAGTGTTTTGTGAAACCAACACTTTTTCACACAGTGCCAAAACCTTTCTCTCCCACTAATATCTCCGATCATTGTGACTCTTTATCAGAGGCTCCCTTTGATTTTGGTGACCTTTATTATAATGCGGTTGGAGGGAGGTAAAAGGCATGTATGTGTGACAAATAGAATAAGTAGAAAAAACAATTATGATCAAAGACATTATACATTATTTACACATACCTGCAGTACATCCATATAAACATGTAGGTTTAGTTGCACTGTTCTGAAGTCATACATGATACATAATTCAGCAATTTTTGGCCTGGATACAGGAAATGTTTAAATTACCTTAAATTACCAATTTAATTGAGTTGTTTTTATAACCCAGGTTTTATTTTGAATGATATGCTCCTCCTGTATGTAACTTATTTATGGAGATTCATAAAACATTCAAACAAACATTTCCCAAATCTCATTTAAATACAAAATGATTATTTGACACTGTTTGCCAAAGTGCTTTTGCAAAAAGTGCTACTCCCTTCTTTACTTGCATGTTATTCCTGTTCATTTGTTTATTATTACATCAACAGTAATGTTTAATCCCATGTCAGTATTCAAGCGTATTGCTGATTTAGCTGTCCATCACAAGAACACGATCATTATTTTTTATGAAACTGTGAAAAAGATGGAAATTTATTTCATTGTGTTGTAACGGCAGCCTGCACAGGTTTCGCAGTTTTAGCTCTGGTTTCATTCCTTGAAACATTTTTCTCCTCTTCTTTGTCTCTTTTTCTCCTCTTCTTTGTCTGTGGGCTCAAGTGCCTTCAGAGTATTGCAATTTTGAACAAATGTTAAGTGAATGTGTGTGCATGTGTGTGTTCACACACACACACACATGTAAGTTCACACATTGTTATCTTTTATCTGTTGACTGTTTCACTATGGTATCAAATAATGAGAGACTGAGACCTGCATATTTGTCCTGCTTATGAGAAGGTCATTGCCCCTCCCGCACAGACACTAAGCTCTCAAGGTGCTTTGCGTCAGTGCACAATTGTTGCTATTCTCACATCCAATGAAAAGCCAGCTGTTGGCAGGGGAAATCGCTTCTGCGCTTAATTATAGGTCGTAAATGAGAGAGAGAAATGGCAGTGGGCTGATACTTACTTGATGGAACATAGAATTCAGGAGCTAACTTTCAAAAGTTATTTCCGTTGCGTTTGTCTCTACATTTATATGTCAAAATAAGTGTCAGGTCAATTGCCTGGCAGTCCTTCATCCTCTATGGGATGGAGTTGGTGGATGTGCTACCAATCCTTGACTTATACTGCAAATGCGAGTCCTTTGAGAAAGAAATGATAATAAGGCTCTTTTCACAGAGCTCGTGATGCAGCTGAATTGTGAAGAGGCTGAAATGATCTATAGATTTTCGTGGAGTTGGCCCATGGAGTGCTTTGTCAATGCTAGCTCTCCTGTGTGTTTCAATAAACAAATCTTAGCATTTACAGTTTTACCAAGTTTACTCTGTTTTGCAACTTTTTTGATCCCCATCAACTGCAGTTCACCAGAAAATACAGGCTTCCTATCGCTGACACGTTGGTAAACCCATGCCACACAGCTACAAAACAATAACGTTGCCTGATTTTTCTTCTCTGTGAAATTGCTATAGTAATCCCAATGCCTCTGGATGTCGAACTGACGGAACCATCGCCTCAAATTACCTGTTAAACCGTCAGTGTCTCATATTGTTTATCTTTATCCTCCGCTCTCATCCAAGGTCCCTCTTCAGTCTTTCCTGGTTCTTAGTAGTCTTCTATATCCTCAGTTTCTTCTGCTCATGATGCTCTTATCAGCAGACAGATGAAATACACTTGAATGGGCTTCACTGATCCATTAATACGCAATATCTCTCAATGTCTGATGTCTTTTGTTTCAGTGATCCTACCTGCACTTTTAGTTTGTGAATTAAGGACACCTCTGAGTGCAAAGTCTTATGATTGTACATGATTGACTTCTTGGGTGGATATTTGTTGACAAAATGCAAGATCGAGGATTTTGAATCACAGAATTTACTCAGAGAAGTTGGATGTATCATCAGAATTATATGTGCCTGGAAATGTTGCTTTTTGTTCATTATGTCGTCTGTTATCGCCTGTCTACACAGGAAAACTATTCTGAAAGGATCGAATATCATAAACTAAAGCCTTTTTTATTTTCTCAATATGGGACTATAAATATGTGATTCATATTGTGGAAAATGCTGAAGAGGACCAAAACAAATGATAAATATCCTTGTATAATACAGTCTATAGAGAAGCAGCTGTCACTGCAGTGGGGACAATGTGGCTATGACAAGACAATTGTTTTTTCCATTTTTCATTTTCACCTTCGAATATTTTATATTATAGGATTAGTTGAAATGAACTATGTTTTAAGAAATATGTATACAGTTTTGCAGGATATTAGATTTAGCAATTTGATAATGCCAACTAGTCTCTCTCTACTAGGACGTGTAATTGGTTTTAAAGATGGACAATATATGCTAAGGATGTATTAAATTTTTTTCATTTTTCTGTCAGGTGGAGACAGTATTTGGCTCTCCTAACATGACGGTGGCTTATCACGTGACTGGAGGAAACATGGTTTACTCCCCCTCTGTAGTACTTGATGGTTTGGACTCCTATGGTCGAGATAAGCTGATTGCAGACCTAAGACAGTACCTCCCCTTGGTAACAGCCCTGCCCGTTCCAGTGGGTTTATGGAGGCCCAGCCCCAACACTGGCTTCCAGATGAAAACAGGTCAGAAAGAAAGAAAGAAAAATCAGTCAGAGATCATTTTAAGACTTACATATATTTCCTAACGCTGTGTTTGTGGATTGGAACACTGTCAGTGGAAACTAAGTTTGAGAGAAAATGAAAATGCACCTGATTTCACATCGCAAGAGGAAAGCTAAACATCACAGGGCGAGCGGAATCTCAAATTTGATCACAAGTCATGTGACTTTAAAACCCTTTTAGATAAAAAATTGCGTCATTCAAGTTATTGCTTTCTTTCAGTTCTGCAGTTTGTGGGAGCCGGTGATGATCCGCACTCCTGTCGCTTTTCTCAAATGATGGAGCAGAGGCTTGAGAAGGTTTTTTTTGAAGCCCAGACCAAAGTGCTTAACAGCAACAGCGTACTCTCTGTCCAGGTACTGTACTTCAGGTACTCTCCCTAGCTGCTGAACTTAATTAGGATTATGAGAGACCCCTTACTCGATAATGTCAAAGGAAACCTTGACATTAAAAATCATGTCAGCTTTTAATCCTTTTATGTCATTTTACATTACATGTTACATTGCATGTCTCATGTCACATTACCTGTTTTGATATCCTTGCTCTGGTTGCCTGGAATTGTTTTAAAATCCTGATGTTCCTGTCATTTTTTTTTCTTTTTTGCCGTGCCATATCAACCTCCAAGGCCTGTGAGGAGCCCTGGGGCCGGCCCACTGGCCATAATAAGAGTACTGACAATAGCAATGCATCAAAGTCCTGGAGGTTATTTCAGGATCATATTTGCCAAGTCTATACTCTCATGACTTTTAAATCAAATCCGAAAATGCTCTTTTTTCATTTATAGTGTGCAATTCAGCTACCCTGATTTTTATTTATCATATTTCTGACTTTGTCATGCTCATCTTCTCAGCACTATTATTGTTAAATTGTTAAAATTCAAATTCATTATCACTGATTCCTTGTCTTTTAAAAAAAAAAATCTTTGGTTTTATTGCATCTCTGTTTTACATTTTTTGGACAAAAACCTCAGAAAAGGGCTATTTAACCAATTCCAGTTGTATTTGCATAATCCAACTGGATAAGAATTAGTGGTAACAATTTCTGACTTGTGACTATGAGAGTTCCACTTAATTCATTGCTCATATCTCTTACTTCTGCAATGTACTGGTTGTTGTTAGTTGTTTTGTTGACCCATTAATGTCAACTCACATTTTAAACCCAAAGCCAAGACTCAGGCATCGTTTTCAGTTTTCAATGAATGGAAATAATGTCTAAAATGGAGGCAAATATAAAAAGTACAACGAAATAGAACAATCCAAACAAAGCCACGATAACTTGCCTTATTTCATTCAGCTATATCAACAGGATTTCTAAATTTGCTTATATATTACTATATAACTATAATTTAATCTCATGCATTTCATATGTCCTTACCCCCTGTCTGTTTTCTGTGTCTGTGTTTCTTTCCGATGCCTGCACACAGATTCTGAATGTTTCCCAGGCAGCAGGCTCTCCTGCTGTATCATTGGTCTACACTGTGAGAAATGGGACTGTCTTCCTTAATGGCACCACTGCCTCAAACCTACTTGGTCAGCTGTCAGCTGAGCTGGTGGGATACTTCCTCTTCTATCCGCCACTTATCGTTGCTGAACGTAAGCCCAAATTTGCATTCTGTAATACATCTGTTTGCGTTAATTCAGCAGTTTTAAGAGAAGAGACATCAGAGATAGTTGTGATTTTGCTCAGCAAATGAAAATTTGATTAAGGCAAAAATGCCACTTTGATGTGTATTTTGTGTTTGTGTGTGTGTGCGTGCGTGTGTGTGTGCATGCATGGATGTTTTAAACAAAAATCATTGCAGACTGTGTCTTTTAAAGAATGCTCTTCATTCGTTATCACTTCTGGGCCATTTGAGAAAAAAAGTGGCACAAATTAAGTGTACTAAGTGTATATATCTGAGTCTACCGCACACATATAGACCAGACTATTTCTGTATTCAGACACGGATATCAAGAAGCTTGGAACATTTGTAGTCTTTTAATGAGTCCGTTGCAACTGCTCTTCTGCTTGAACATTCATGGTATGTTTTTAATGATTGATTCGGTAAAGACGGTTGAGGTAAAAACAGAGGGGAAACCATGCCTTTATTACAGCCTCCTTTGAGGGCATCACCAGAGCTCCTGTTGGAAGAAAACAAATGAAGAGTGACAGAGAATCAACCGGAGTCTAAACAGTGCTCCCAGTAGAGACCTACTGTGCAGCCTGTTAAAATCCCCCTGTGTAACAAGGGAAAGAATTTCAAACTGCACAGTCGTGGGAAATATGGCAGACACAGAGTCTGAGCTTCAGTGAGAAACAATATTTATGATACTTAATTGATCTCAGTAGGAACAATTCTATTTGCAGTACTCTATTTAATTCACTCTCATTAATGTGCAGCAACAAATTCCAATCCTTAGAAATGGTTGCTGCACACAACCAAGCCAGCTATTCAATTGTTTTCTCTAAAGGAGACAGCATAACATCAAATCCCGAATTATTAGAGGGGCGTGAAATAAGTCAAACAAGCATGAAGGTGAATCTATAATTTGAGGGGCGAGTGACTGAAATATAGAAAGGTGCTGTGAGTCATAACAGAAACAACCAAAAAATAAAGAGCACCTCACGCGGAAGAGAACTGAGGGACTGATGCTCAGCAGACTTTTACGGTGAAAGTATCTCAAAGCATCTTCAAAGGACCTGTTGAAGTGAAAAGCAGCAGCTGTGGCACCTTGTGCACCTCATCTTTCAGAAAAAACATGCAAAGACTGCACGGTCAGCTACATAATGGAATCCAAATGACACTCACGCGGCAGATAACAAAAATATTTTCTTTCAAAAAGGAACAGCCAGTCAAGGAAACCTGACTCTCCAGCAGCCTCTGTCACTATTTCTACCTGCTTATTTATTTGTTGAGTCTCTGCATGGGCAGCTCCTGTGTCATGTCTTATCGTAGCTTTTTTTTTTGGTTTGTTTGGTGTTTACAGCAAGCCTGCATGAAAACTACAGGAAACTGAAAACAAAATTGTTAGTGTCATTTCAAGGGAGTGTGTCCTTTCTGTAATTCCAGAGAATCAATTCAAACAATACTTATAGTTAGGTCTATTTCTTATCAGCCAGATAAACCCAAGCACAGGTTTGTGTGTGTGTGTCTACTATTCTACAATTTCTACTATTAGTTATATATTTAAGCTGCGTCTTCTTTAGGGAAACACTGAGTGCTTGTAGCTGAATTCATGCAGCGTGTCCTCTGTGGCAATGTTAACACCAGTGTTAAAGAACGCTCAAAGAACACATTGGCTAAAATAACAAGGCAGTAACGCTGAGGAGAAACAAAGTGAGAAGGGGAAAAAAGAGGTTCTGCCCAGACACCAGAGACTGATGGGAATTCTTTTATGAGAAATGTGACACCGCTGGCTGACGGACAAGCTAATGCAGAAAGCGATGAAACGAAATGTGATGTGATGTGATTCAGAAACATGGCTAGTAGCTGATTTTGTGAATGTGAAAAAGCGAGAAAAACTATCAATTTATAACTGAATCTCGTTTTGTACCTCAGAAGACCACAAGCACATTTTCCTCATCATATATTCATGTGCCTGGGCGGCCTTGAATGATTGTGTAGGTAAAACTCTTCAGTCCAAGTTATTGATTTTCAGCTTTATGATTGAAAAAAAGTGTGGATGAACTTTTTAGATGGAAATGTTCCCATTTTCTCGGTCTTGACGTACAATTTTCGTCACTGACCCCGCAACAAATGGTGATTTTGGCTAACATACGCCATCTCGCTCAAGAAAACGTTTGTGTTTGTGAAAACTAAACGAGGCTTGTTTGAATTTTTCAGAAAATATTAGAAAGTTACATCGGTGGGTTGAGCGATACACTAGGGGAGTACAGAAACAGACCCATGGGAAAAAGTGGAATGAGAAAATTTTGGAAGTACTTTTAATCTGTATTTTTTGCACCCTGGCCATTAGTTTTATTACCGCTGTGTACAGGAGGTGTGAGCATATGCTGGCAGTGGCTGCCTCCTCACTTCAAAGCCAATTATTGCAGTAAATAATTAACAGCGGGGGGATTCTCCCAACACCTCGGGCTCTGCTCTGACAGGAAAGGCCTGGGATCTCACACCACCCCGAAGTTCCTGTTCACAGCATCAAGTACGCTACCAGTCCTGTGGTGCTTGTTCAGGCTGGACTGCGACTTCGGTGTGTTTATCCCTCTCCTTTTCGGTTTCTCTCAGGTTTGAATACAGAAGGAGCTGTTGGCAAACTGTTCCTAAACCAGAAAATGAAATGTACGTTCCAGATCGTGTTCTGTTCATAAATGTCATATCCACTTCAGTCACAGTACAATGTCATGTAAATCCTCCATATCAAACTATACTTTATTCAATATATCTTATTTGGCAAAACTTAAACTACAGGCAATTTACAATCGGTTGCTTGGATTAAAACTGATTGTCACAGCTGGCTAAGGTGGCAAAATACAACCAATCAGCAGCATTTTTATGCACTGCTTTTGCAGCTCTGTCATGACTTTTAGAGGGTATGTCTGACTCAACACAAGGACACTCAGGAGGCAAGGCGTCTTAAGGGGTTTATTTGACAAGGGAGACAGATGGAGAGCTGTGCTGGGTCCAGGTTGTTTCTGGGATTGCGTCACAGGGGGTCTCAGGAACTAGGGAAAGGCGTTGACTTCTAGGACTAGGAACTGATGAGGTGAGTGCTGAAGGGCTGCTTGACAACACCTGATGAGCCACAGGTGTGCACTGCCCCCAGCTGACATCAACCGACACCTCGGTTCTTTTCTAGAGAACCGAGTTGAAGAGAAATGCACAGAGCCTGAGCCACGGATCCAACATCTACCTCCATCCTGGGGATACTATGAAGATGGAAAACATGTTAACCAGCAGTTGAGCTGCATGAAAAGCAGAGGGGAGCTTTGAGGGGAACAAGGTGATATGCCTCGGAAATCTGATCTACGGTGTTTCTCATCCTTTAGAGGGGGAGACAAAATTTGACCAGGGTCTCTTCAGAATGATCAGAGGTTGGAGTCCCGTAGGTGGTTGATGGGCAGAAAATCTGGAAGAGTAGGCCCAGTGGATGACACGAGAGCCGACTGAGCTGGGGATGTAGGTCTTGCTGGGTGGACCAGCACCAGGGTCTGGTTCTGTTTGCAGCGCCTGGTTGAGGACATCCTCAACTCAATGGCCCAAGACAGAGCCCCAACGGTGCAGTTAGGCGGCAGGATGGAAGCTGGGGTCTTGCCTGTGTCATTTGACGAGAACTGGCAGGGAAGAGCATCAGGCTTTGTATTTTGGGCACCTGGACGATACAAGATGGAGGTTGAACCGGGAAAAGAGACCAATGGGATTGATGGGAGTTAAGAAGTTTGGCTGACTGTAGGTAAGATAGTCTGGACAGATCACAAAAAACAATCACCGGATGCTTAGCACCCTCCAACCAATGTTGCCTCTGCTCCAAAGCAAGTTTGATGGCAATAAGTTCCTGATTCCCCTCACTGTAGTTTGTCTTGGCTGTAGACAACCTTTGGGAGAAAAAGGCACAAGGATGAAGTTTTCCATCAGAGTCTGAGCATTGTGAAAGGACCGCACTGACGCCCATTTCAGAAGAGTCAACCGAACGAACTTGCTTGTGGGGATGGGGCCGGACGAGGATAAGTGCTTGGGAGAACCTCCTCTTCAGGTCCAGGAAGGCTGAGTTGGCTTCAGAAGTCCATGAGAAGGTGGTCTTTGTGGATGTGAGGGTGGTCAGTGGGGAAGCGGTTTGACTAATTCTGTATGAAGCAGCGGAAGAAGTTAGCAAAACAGTGTTGGGGATCTGGCCAAACCAGGACTTTCATTTTCGCTGGGTCTGTCTACCTTCTAGGATGTTACTGAGGAATGAAATCAATGACTTGAGGAACTCATTTATGGGCTTTGATTTAGAGGCGCTTTTCCAAGAGGCTTTGAAGGACAAGGCAGACATGTTTCTGATGTCAACTAGGGTCTTGGAATAGATAATGTCATCCAGGTTAATAAATACAGGAGATGTTCAGGAAGTCCGAGTTCATAGTTTCCCAGGGTTTCCCACGTTTCCCTTTCCTTGCTCCTCTCCCTCAGACAATTATTAAGACAGGTAGCCAAGGATACCAGCCCCTCCAGGTCTTCAGGCTCATCCAAGGGAGCCTTGTTTAAGCATCCCTAGATTTTGGGATCAGGCAGTTTGGTCAGGATCCTGGCCGAAGGTCTGCATGAATTCCTGAAAGAAATTCCTTGAAAATGCAACTGAAGCTGGATGGGTCCTGGAACCAGACCTCAGCCCATATTAGGGCTTTGCTGGAGAGGAGTCCCGGGACAAATCCAATCTTGGTGTTGTCCTGTGGGAAGCAATGTGGTGAACAATTAAGGGCCAGGGTGCACAGCAAAAGTAATTCCCCTCAACTGCTTACCTTTCCTGAGAATTTCTCTGGCATGGGCGAGCCCACATCTCAGGAGATGGCGAGTGACTGAGAGACTGGCGGAGCAGTGGGGACCTCTGTGGAAGGAGGGGATGGATTAGGCTGATGACTCAGAAGTAGCTGAGTCAGCTGATCCAAGAACTGGTTAGTGCTCACTTGCTGTAGACTGAGAAACCTAAGAACTGCACCAAGAGCGTGGACAAGAGAACTCTGTTCAGACCGGGCGCTCCCTGGAGGGTCCTCTTTTCCTCCGCCTGACGAGGTCTGATGAGCCACAGTTGTGCACATCCTCGGCTGATATCAGAATCGGGTTCCCTAGAGAAGAACAGACGTGAAGGGAAATGCCCATAGAGCCATAGCACCGGATCCCAACACCATGCTGAAATTACACACTGACATGTATTATAGAATCAAAATAAAAAAGGAATTTGAAGCAAAACATAGCTAAATGAATAGAAGAATATTAATCACGCAATCTACTGTGCATGCCGCATTATCTTGCCCTCCCATACAATGTCCATATCCAGACTATAGTCTGCTATTGTTACACCTCCACCTGCCAACCAGAGGGTGTCCGGACCAATTGATTTCATGATTTGTTCTGACATGGTTGGACAAATGTAATGACTTGTAGTGATTTGATTATTCTACTGCTGTCACTGCAGTAAGCAGCTATTTACCAACAATTGAAAATTGGTTTGTATAAGGACAAATCTTTTTGGAGATTTATTTCAGCTGGAGTTTGGATTATAATCAAAGGAGACAATAGCTTGAGGCATAAAGATGTAAAACAGAAGCAGGGAAAGTGAGCAAAATCTAAATGCTTGGAAAATCCTATTTGAAAATGGATGAGCTCTTCCTAACGTTTAAGGCAAAAAAGACCAAAATTGTAGTGAGGCAAAAAAAAAGAAAAGAAACAAAAAAACTTGAGCATTCTAATTCTGACAGAAAGAATCGTGGATAATTAAACTACTTCATCAACAGCACCACACATGGAACCTCACATTTAAAAATATTTGTTTTGTCAAATTTGTTGTCAGTTTACTTTTCGGTTAAAGTTGGTGATATCTTATGTACAGTCTCTGTATGATTTGTGTGATGTGCCGGGGCAAGGACAGAATCCTGGGACAAAGTATATAAGATAATTAAAGAAAAAAAGACAAACCAATATTAGTAAAAAATTCCAATAGACGCTGCCCAGTATGAGTTGTTGTATGACAGATTGTCCTGTGGATATTCTGCATTATTTATGCCATATTTTCATGCTGGTGTTTGATTATTTAACATGCTCACTTATTATTTTCACCTCATGAGTGACCTGTTACATGTCCCATTCATACTGTGACCCAGGTTCCATCTGCGCTCCCATGACCCCCTCATTAATCGTTATTGGGTGACTTGTTTTGAATAGACAAAAGAACAGATGAAAACTGGTCCCATAACCCACTTTCTATGTCCTTGCAGACTCAGTCAGTCAGTCAGTCAGTCAGTCAGTAACTCTCTTTCTCTTTTGCTCACACATACACACAGCGAAATTTCTTGTTCCGTATAAATTAAAATGCTTTGCCTCATAACAGAATCCCCGGCTCTCTACTTAGTCCCCTCATATTCCACACATGTTTACACCCAATTTCAGCTTAAGGTCTACTTAAAACACTCTATTATTGATGTATATACCAAATCTGGGGAATACTGCTTAAATTTACAGACTTTCTCTTTTTTTATATTTACCTGGAGGTAGTGGAATTATAATTCACCTGTGATGACTGAACAGTATGTTCAGTTATGGTGGTGACATTTTATAAATTCCAGATATTTTGCTATATCGTTTTTTAGGTCTCTGAGCCCTGTTGTTTTAGATGAGTCCTTAGCACCCAGGATGAGGAAGTACTCCGCTTATCTCTTTGGAATATCCCTTTGGGAGAGTGACAACTTCAAAAATAATAGCTACCGTAATTGATGTGACTCACCATGTCAGTTTCGTGAAAGATGGTATTTAGATTAATTTTCAACTGATTTTACTGACATCCAGATGGAAGGAAACTTTAATAAATCGAAATTCCATACTGTTCTTCTTCTGAGGCTACATCCCACCACTCCTGTGTCCTTGTAGCTGTCATGCGTGAGTGTGCATGAGTCTGCTTTCACAGGCCAGTGATACAGCCTCCCCCCAAACACTGCATCAGCCTCCAGCACAACAGCTTAATCAAGCAGGAAATAGATGTAAGAGAACAAGAAGAGCCCAAGCAGCTGAAAGCTTTCCTTGTATCTGTATTTGTCTGACTCACAGTAATAATCAGCCTTAAAGCTGTGATTTTTTTTTTTTTTTTATTTAATTGTCACACACACACACACACACACACACACACACACACACACACACACACACACACAAATACACATATGCATGCACACGCGCACAAATGTGTTTCACTCAAATTTCGGCCTGACTGAGAGGCTGATTTCTTGAGTAATTAACACTTGCTGATCAAGTGCATCATTAGTCGATAATAAGACTTTTGCTTTTGTTAAATCAAAACATTTGAATGTTTTTTTTTTAATTATTATTATTGAACGGTTATTTGACACATATACTCATATATTTTACAAAAATGCTTTCCTGTGTTAAGACAAGATCTTTTAGTACTAGTTCCTTTCCTCTGTGTTTCACCTTCTTCTTCTCTTTGAATGGCTTTATTTTCACCTGTCGTGCCGTTGCAATAACCCAATTAAATGATTTGTCTTCATGTCGTTACAGCACTTGAGTATCACAATCTGAACACCTCTATTGCTACCAGAGAATTCTGGGTAATTACAGGTAAGGATTTTGTTGTTTCTCTATTCAAGTCACGATGTTTAGGAGAAGCTGAAAAACTCGATTTTTTTTTTTAACATGTTTGGTTTAGATCAATCCATACGGTAAATTCAGCATAGAATAGAAAAAGCACTGCAGCAGGCACATCTTCAAAGAGTAGTTTTCTCTCTTCATTCTTTGTCTGCACGGTCAATTTTCTGTCTCTCATCATTCCACATTATAAGAAAACAAAACAGACAGTAAACAAATTAACTATGTCTCTGCAGTCATGTGTGGTGAACGCCCATTTGGAAGCTCCAAAATGCTGAATGTTGCAGATCATAATATTCCTTGAAGGATATGGACAGCAGTGCTTTATTAAACTGTCTCATCTGGCTCCCATTTATTTGGACATGAACAATAACATACTGTAGGTTGTAATTGTTTTAATGGAAAATAAGATACAGAATTATGCAATGTAGGCTTCAGGGATTCCACAAATATCACGAAAAATAGCTGAAAAAGCTTGTATTAAATGGGCCTCCCTGACCTGACCATGCGGCCTTGAACTCTGTACTTCCTGTGACGAGAGGCTGAACTATTTCAAGGTCTTCTCCTTTTAAATGGGATTTTCTCAAACCAAACAAGTACAAAAAGATATATTGTTTTTTGACTCCCGATAAAATAGGGCAGATTGAGGTACATTATGCACTTCTTGATTAAAAAGGTACAGAAAGTCCTCACAAACAAGTTTAGAAGGTGCACTTTCTTATTCATGACATTATGATGGGTTTCAGCGTTCTACCTGGAAAGACATGCCATAAGTACTGGAAATAATTCACATGACAAAGTATAGATACAGTTGAATGGAAAGAGGTCATAGCAGGAGTGATCATCAGGAGCTTTCTTTTGAGTTTGTCCAGTATTACTAAAGTTTTACCTAAATCTGACTTTAGTTCTGGAATTTAATGTCCAATTGGAACACAGGTTACACCTCAATTGTTCAACTTGTCACCATTTTTTTTAAATAATTTAATACTTTTTTTTTTTCATTTTGATAGAATTAATAAATACTAATAGCCTTCATGACATAACTGATAAGAACACACTCTGAAATAGTAGAGGTGAAATTTCGATTTGATTTTATGTGATATAAATATCCAGAGTCAATACAGCTTGATTACAGCACAAATCCAAATTGTTGTATCATTACTCTATGAACAATGCATCAGTCACATGAATGAAACAGTAAATTACTCATGACATACTGGTGTTTCAATCAGTTTGATGGCAGTGAAGTAAATTACATTGTACCTAGTACTCAACCCTAGCTGTTTTCTTCCGGACAGAATCAGTATCCTGGAATAACAATCAAATGGGAAATATCCATCCATCCATCCACTGTCCTACTCAGGGTTGCAGGGGATGCTGGAGCCTATCCCAGCTGTCATCGGGCGAGAGGCAGGGTACACCCTAGAATTGTCTTCAGTCAATCGCAAGGCCACATATACAGACAGACAAGCGTTCACTCTCTATTCACGCATGTCTGGTCAATTTTCCCAAGTTTCCATTTAACCTGCTGTTTTTGGACCAAAAAATTGGGAAAAATTGCCCCGAATGAGTGAGTGAGTGAATCCTTGTCTGTCTGTGTACGTGGCCCTTGGATTGACGGATGACCAGTCCATGGTGTAACTTAGCCTCTTACCTGATGACAGCTGGGATAGTATTCTGGCATTCTCTGCGACCCTGCGTGCAGGATAAGCAGCAGCCGATGGATGGATGGATGTCTTTGGACTGTGGGAGGAGACCGGAGAATTCCAGAAGAAACCCACACAGACATGGAGAGAACATTTAAACTCCACACAGAAAGGTCCTTAACCAAATATACAGATTGTTATTTAGTAGTGCAGTTTTTTTCCCACCCCATCCAACACAGCTACACAAACATCCATCTAATTCTATCTTTATGTCCTCTCTCTTTGTATGCCTTTAGCAACAATTTATTTTCTCTTTTAACAACCATCTGGTACTCATCTATGTCTCTACTACTTTTGCAGTAATCCAGGATGTGGATAATGCCAGCCTAGAGGGACAGTACCAAAGCTTTGCCAGTCTAATGGAGCAGCGGCTCGCAGAGTTGTTTGTGTTGGCGGGCCAGCAGGGCACTCGTTTCAGACGGGCGACCACTGTAGGCAGCCACACTGTGCAGGTAGGCACCGGGCTCAGAACACCACAGGAAATGCCACTCAAAATGATCAGTTAAAATCAAGGGTGTATGCATTGTGTGCATGAATAAGCGTAATCATATAGTCACATAGAGACATAAAGTCACAATGGATTGTTCTGGATTTTGGTTCTTTTTTTTGTTTGGAGAAATAGTAAAGAGAGTATTAATTCTATGTGTATGCGCATTAATTAAATGAGACCAACTTCCGCTTGTACCTGCTTTATGACTTAAGATCACTCTGTGACATTATGGACATTAATGTTAGCTCGGTGATCGGAGCGGGGGACCTTGACGGCCCGATACTTGGCTGCAGAAGCTGGCTCTAGGGACATGGAATGTCACCTCTCTGGTGGGGAAGGAGCCCGAGCTGCTGAATGAAGCTGAGAGATTCCGACTAGATATAGTCGGACTCACCTCGATGGACAGCGTGGGGTCTGGGTCCAGTGGGGGACTGAGGGGTTGATCAGACTTGCCCCTGCTGAGAGGAGCCGGGCAGATGCGGGCATATTGATGGCCCCCCGACTCAGTGCCTGTACGATGGGGCTCAGCCCCGTGGATGAGAGGGTAGCCTACCTCTGCCTTCAGGTAGGGGGATGGGTTCTGAATGTTGTTGAAGGAGTTTCAACTCCCACCTCCGGCAAAGCTACAACCATGTCCCGAGCGTGACGGGGAACATTGAATGGTCTGAATGGGCCATGTTACGTGCTTCAATTATGGTGGCTGCAGACTGGAGCTGCGGTCGTAAGGTGGTCGGTGCCTGTGAGGCGGGAACCATGGAACCCGCTGGTGGACCTCAGCGGTGAGGGATACTGTCAAACTGAAGAAGGAGTCCTATCGGGCCTTTGTGACCTGTGGGGCTCTGGAGGCAACTGACAGGTACTGGCAGGCCAAGAGGCATGCGGCTTTGGTGGTTGGAGAACGACTTCCGGTGAGCTTCGAGGAGATTATGGTCCACCATCTGGTGGCTCAGGAGCGGGAAGCAGTGCTCGGTCAACACTGTGCACAGTGGCAGCAGGGCACTGCTGACCTCAACATGAGACACTGTAGATCAGTGGAAGGAATACTTTGGGACCTCCTCAATCCAGTCAAAACACCTTCCAATGAGGAAGCAGAGCCCGGGGACTCTGGAGCGGACACACCTATTTCCGGGGCTGAAGTTGCTGAGGTAGTCAAAAAGGTCTTCGGTAGTGAGACCCCGGGGGTGAGATCCACCCTGGTTTCCACGAGGCTCTGGATATTGTAGGGCTGACCTGGCTGACACGCCTCTGCAGCATTGCGTGGACATTGGGGACAGGGTCTTCAAGGGCGCATGGGAGTTTGCCCAACCAGTCTACATGTGCTCAACCAGAAACAGGTGGAGTGCCCACTCTGGGTCAGGGAAAAGGTCCTGCCCAAAGTGGAGGAGTTCAAGTATCTTGGGGTCTTGTCCACCAGAGAGGGAAGGATGGAGCGAGAGATCTGCAGGTTGATCAGTGCAGTGTCTGCAGTGATGCAGACTCTCAACTGGTCTGTCTTAGTGAAGAAGGGGTTGTGCCAGAAGATGAAGCTTTCAATTTACCAATTTACCTACGTTTCTACCCAGACCTACGGTAATGAGCTGTGCGTAGTGACTGAAAGAACGAGATCAAGGATACAAGCAGCCGAAATGAGTTTTCCCCACAGGCTGACCGGACTCTCCCTTGGGTGAGAAGTTCGGCCATCCAGGAGGGGCTCCGAGTAGAGTCGCTGCTCCTCCACATACAGAGGAGTCAGATGAGGTGGCTCGGGCATCTGGTCAGGATGCCTCCCGGATGCTTCCCAGGGGAGGTATTTCGGGCATGTCCATCTGGGCGGAGGCCATGGGGAAGACCCAGGACACGCTGGAGACACTAAGTCTCTAGGCTGGTCTGGGAACACCTTGGGATCCCCCTGGAAAAGCTAGACTATGTGGCTGGGGAGAGGGAAGTCTGGGACTCTCTGCTTCAGCTGCTGACCCCACAACTCAACTTTGGATAAGTTGAAGATGGATGGATGGATAGAGGGATGCCTTTACTTCTTTAAGTATAACTGACTGCAGCCGGTATTTAATTTACTACTCACTGTAAACCCTTCTTTTTCTCCTCAGATGGTGAGTATCCGCAGGGTGTCAGGGTTGAAAAATCCGGCAGAGATGACCTACTATGTCCAGCACAATGGCATTCCACTCCTGGGAACATCAGCTGCCAAGGTCCTCAATACAGTTGATTCTCAAACCATGGCGCTCACCCTGGGCTACTTTGTTCAGCTGCAAGCAGAACGTAAGCGCCTCATCCTTACCGCCTTTATAAAGAAGGGAAAAGGAGGAAATTTTGAGTGATAGCCAGAGAAACCAAAACAAATGGCTCATGCTGAGTTTACAAAGGAGAACCGGTGCCAGGCTGAGGGCAATCAAAGAAATGGTTGAAGAAACTCTGCTCTCAAATCTTCCTGAAATGCTCCCGGCAGGACGTTGTTTGTCTGGACTGCAGTGCTGCTCACTGCTAAGTGAAGAGGGTGAGACAGTCAGTCAAGGGAGAGAGTAAGAGAAAGAGTGAGAGCATTAGAGCATTCTCTCATGGATGGAAAGCAGCAATAGTGGAGTCATTGAACATTTGCTGTGTAATTCTTGCGGCACCATAATAACCCCTGTATGCTTTTGCAAAAGAAAGTATCTAATGTGTTTTAATTCCGATGAACCATGAAAAACACTCTATAATCATTTTAGAATGTGCTGAATTAGACAAAAATGACAGATTAATGTTTTCCTTTTTTCAGCTGTCGTTAAAAACCCTCCCAATAACCTATGGATCCTTGCTGCAGTCTTGGCCCCCATCGCTGTGGTTACTCTCATCATCATCATAATCACAGCCGTGTTGTGCAGAAAAAACAAAAACGACTTTAAGACTGATGCCATCAGTAATCTCAATCCACGCGCTAAGGTATCTATCTATCTATCTATCTATCTATCTATCTATCTATCTATCTATCTATCTATCTATCTATCTATCTATCTATTGATAGTTGACCATTTATATTCATGTATTGTCTTTCATATTCTCCCATTACTGTTATTTAATAAGCATCTCTGCAGCATCATAATGACAATTATTCAGTGAAACGCACACTCTTTTCCTTAGCAGCAATAAGTGATCTTTTTCAGAAATTGTAGCTGAGATGGCCTCCTTCAACCAGCTGATATTGTAAATGAAAAAGTGTCCTTGATTTTCTGCATATTCAAAGAGGATACAAGGACAGAAATCACAGATAACATTTAAAACAGTGTGCCTTGCTTTCAGATGGCGTATCGAAGAGATGTGGGCTATTATCACCAGGTATCTATCTCTCTCTACCTGTCTAAGATCTGAAACCATTCAAGACAAATAACACCCATAATGTACTTCAGTAAATTCAATTTTGATGATATAACCTAGGATCATGGTTTAGATTTAAAGAATTAAACATTTCACAGTTTTTTTATATTGAATAGAAGGCTGTAATTACCTTCTTTTTCAAATAAAGACCCGAAATGGAAACATTGACAGAAGATATTTTACAAAGTGTTGGAAATTGAGGTTTTAAGTGAAGTGCAAATGTTATTTCTGCTTATAAACGTGTTTTACATGCAGAAAACACCCCATAAACACACCCATCACCCACGAGCTCTGTGGATTTAGATAGCACTAAAACCTAAATTTTAAACTGAGAAGTACCTGGTTGGTCTAATTCCAGGAATTTATAACAATGCAAAGTAAACACTTCTTTAAGATGTCACCTTGTAAGATTCACAGAAAAACAATTCCATCAAAAATGAAATGCATTGCTAGAAATAAAAAAAATCCTTCCTCTGTGCCAAGGATCTTGTCGTCTCCGCCTAATGAGTAATTTAAAAACCGGGGGAAATTCTTAAAACGTCCCAAAATAGAGATATTTCAGAATTTCCCCAGTGAGACCAGCAACAGTCGTGCTTCTCGTTTGGTGACAGAGTTGTGTGAAGTGTTGGGAAATCACATGTGCGCATTTGTCTGGTAGACAGAGGGAATGTGTGTTTGTTAGGGGAGAATCATATTGATTTTGCTGCACTGCCAGGCTGCGTTGAAGCAGTGATGTGTGTCTGACAATTTATGACACTGCGATGAGGGTATTACTAAATATTTCAGTGTCTGTATGTATTAGTGTGTGGGCTTTTGGCTTGTACCTGACATGAAGGCAGTTTTTTTTTTCAATGTTTTCACCTCATTATCCTCTGCTTATTGTCCAGTATGATAGACGTTTTTTTTACTACGTTATTATATATACATGCATATCTGTGACAGTCAAAAAATCTCATCCCGTCACTTCTCACTGTGAGTCAAGTAGAATTTGGAAGGGATAAAAAGGGGTATGATTAAATCTATTTTAAGGGACAGCAGTAATCTTCGTTCTGGTCCTTAAATCCTCTGGGAATTTCTCGCAAAGACACTTACCACTATCTGCCAACTTGACAGTTCTACTCACTGGTTAGTGTGCAGTTCTTTGCATAGGCTTATTGTATGCATTCAATAGTTTTATATCTTTTTGTGGCTGCAATTAGGCCATTGGTATCAGCTCTGCTCTGTTCTTTCAATTTTCTTCACTTCAGCCAGTCCAGGGTTTTGATTATGCCAAGCAGCATTTGGGCCAACAGGGAGGAGATGAGGACACCCTGCCTGTCAGTCAGGATACCTTAGTGATGTCCCTGCAAATTCGAGACACACCGCTTTCACTGGAGAAGGTGCTGCATGAGGGAAGTGTCAAAAAGAGGAGCCTCATGAGTGACAAACACAAAAGGTATTATCATCTCCATGAACATCCTTCATGTTAGACTTTAAACTTTTAACATCTTGTGAAGAATGATGGCATGCAAGTGCAGGGGTTAGCAATTTCTTCTCACAATGACATGGTTCCTGGTCCTATTCAGGTCATGGACTGAAGACTGCCTGTGTGCAGCTTGCATGTTCTCTCTCTGGATGTGTGGGTTTTCTAAATGGTCCTTAAGGGTTATTAGAGATTTTAAATGTCTATATTTCCTGGTTGATGTCCACTTGGATTGAATTAGATGTATAGATAATGAACAAGGCAATATAATTTTTAACTTTTTTTTTTTTCTATAAACATATTTTATATTTATATATATTTTTGTTTGCAACACACATTTCACTTTATTATCTAATCCCTTTATACTCATTATTTATTCTATTGTGTAGCACATTGGCTTTGTTTTTTCCTTGCTTTGCTTTTCTACACCAAAAGGAGTAGCATTCCAATTCCATTGTGTCCTGCAATGAAAGTAAAGGCTGTTCAGATTCTTCTGATTCTGATTTTGATGTCTTTGGAAGCCGATGCAATTTTTTTTCCTCATTTCTAGGCTACTATGGTAAGAATGCTGTAAGTAAAAATAATAGTATACAAATACAAACCTTTATTTATATCGGGAGACTTTGCTAAAGAAATGTCTTCCAGAAAACAGATAATAATCAGCTGCCAAGGGATTTGGGGCAACTCGTATCATTGTGAAAAATATAAAATGAAATAAAATAAATTTCTCAATAGATATTGTAGGATTTTAACCAATATATAACTGCATCTCTTTCGGAGATTGTTGTATATATATGTGTGTGTGTGTGTGTGTGAACCTAAGACTTTTATTGTCTTAATTGGAAAAGCTCTTAGCTTGCATAGAGACAGGAAGGATGATAAAACACAAAGTTCCCTCCAGTTGTATTCTGTGTCCTCATTCCACCCCCCCATTGCCGAAGGATCAACAGTAGAGAGTGGAGTCCACTATACGGGCAGGTAAAATAGACAGCTGCCCTCATTTAACAGTTTGAAGTCAATTTTGGCAATTAATGACATGTTAAATCATAAAAAAGATAATTTAAATAGACATAGTGTATGGAAATCTTGCTTGGTAATTAAATCAGATTTGTATAGCAGAGGAGGGGCTGTAGACTATGCAGTAATGATTTTTAAAGACTCAAAAAAAAGAAAAACACCTTGTTAGGACCTCGCCATTACACTATTAAGTCACTTTGTTTATTCCCGTCTTTTTACAAGTTATGCTGTTATCCAGATAATTAAGACTTGATTCTGTTCCATTGGTTAAACAGTTAACCTGATGATCCTGATGCACTAATATTATGTTGTGCAGGGTTTTATGTATGTTATTATTCAGATGTTATCTACATGCTCAGCTCCATGCTTTGCAAAGCAAAATCTCAAACTGTGTATTGTAGCATGGAGTGTGAGCATAAAGTGTGTTGGTGTTAATATTGTTCTACTGGTACTATAAAAAGGGCCTGCAAGTGCACTTGAAGTTGGGCTTTGAATTTTTCAATAATCACTTAGGAACATTGTCTATGGATTCATCTTTATTTGCTGCTATATTTTTTTCCTGTAAATTACATTATTATCTATATTTTATTGTATCAGTTGCATGTTGTACAAGTAGTGATTTTTTTTCTTACATATTATTTTGTATCATTTTCCAGTATTCAAGAATATTACTTTGCAAGTGGATAAGCACGACTGCATATGATTTATTATTCAAACATCAATTATCTAAATTCAAAGTACTAAGTATATTCTTAATTACACCTGAATATAGCACGGGTATTTAATGCAGTACAAAGATTTTGTTATGCATGGCAGTACAGACAAATGGAAATTATGTATGTTGGCATACAGTTCTCAATTATCATTAATGTTCTTCTCCCTCTCAAAAGTCATCCTCATTTATGCGATGGTAACACATCTATTAACCCTGAAGCATAACTTCAGCCATCACAGGATAAAACTTACAACCCTCTCCCCCTGCCAAAGCAAATGCATTCTCTCCACCTCAATTAATTAATACACATTTCACGTCTTTGTTGAGGCTTTGACTGCGGTATGGACCATCCTGCAGCACCGCCTCAGCCGGTGCGTGGGGAGAAGCCACTGCTCCACGGTCTCTATTTTCTGTTATCATTTTTACCAGACAATTAGGGCTCGACTGTGGAGCTTTGATGTGGCTGTCAGCCTGGTGGCCCTCTGAGCCAGCGCTTGATCAGCTTTAATTCCAACTACATGGCTGCATTCGGGGCTACTGAATGCCGGGCTGGATAAAGTGAACATTTGTCCAATTAAAGTCCGTCATTTTTGTTTTTCAGATGGAAACACATGCTTTTTTTCACATATCTGATGCATACATAGATTCATAAGTATAAACTGACAAGGATCACAATTGCAGACATGCTGTATAATAAATCATGGTGAGTGTGCATAAAACCTGCTGACTGTAAAATGTTTTATGACGCTGCTATGTTGTACTAATATATGGCTTATCCCGCTACTCATATACTCCACTGCAAGACGAGTGTACGTTTATTTCAACGGAAGACCTTGTACTGATGGAAACTCTGTGAGTCATTCAGTTGATGATGGGCAGTTATTTTTTCATTTATTACAAAATTCCGTGATAATATATTACTGATCTCAGCCTAACAAAAGGGAAGAAGGTGAGGTTCTTAAAAGAAAGGATGACATAACCTGGCTGTGAGCCCAGCTTTCTGAGAGCTCACCGCCTTTCCTGTTGCTATGGTTACTTGCAGCAAGTTGCCCAGTGAGGACGGTTCCGTCATCAGCAACGAATCAGAGAAGCTGAATTCCGGCAGGGGCTTGACGGTGCCGAAAGTCACAGCGCAGCAGAAACTGACAAAGGAGGAGACGCGCAAGAGGGACGGTGAGTGTCACATGCAGCAAATACCAATAATTCATTATCCAGTCCCGTTGAAGACAAGATCATGTGTGTCACAAATGCCCAAATCCTGTTTTTACTCTCGTGCTTTCTCATGCACACAGGTATATGGAAATGCCCTGCCACTGCAGCATTTTTTTGTAGACAGAAAGATAGCCACTCAGCACAACTCAGAGATGGACTTGATGCATATGCATGAGCGTGACACATGACTGACATGACAAAGTGTGACAGACAACTGGACTCTTTGACAGTTTCAAAAACACACGCCATACACACACATTTAGACATGAAAGTATTTTCTGTTCTCGTGCATGCTTACATTATTTCAGTATGATGTGTCACTAATGTGTGACAAGATTTGATAGATTTCACTAAACTGCATTTCTCTCAAGTGGTGGATTAAAAAATCTCGTCAGCTGACGTGAGTGAATTCAGACTTCATTGTAGTATATCCAGTATTGGACATGGAAGGAGAATTTGGTGTCATTCATCTGCCATCAAACCGAAACTCCGGAAGCCAAAAAACTAACTTTGGGATCTATTGTAGCCATTTGCCATGTTATTTGCTGACACAGGCAAATAATGCTTGACATAATCTCACGGTATTAAAGAGGTGGTGACAAGAGGAGAAGAGGGGAAACGGGGATACATAAAGGGAGGGTGACAGTTCGTTCTCCTTAAACTGACGGAGTGGTGATTAGAGGCATTTGTAGTCTCTTTGTGAGTGAACTCCCTCTCTGTTCTTCAGATCCATATGACACCTCCTCTGGCTCCCTGCAGCTCATTTCCATAAAGCCCGTGGCGGCCCAGCCCAACTATTCACACCCTGCATCCTCTGACCGCAGTCACGACTCTGCGATTGTCAATGGGGAGGTAAGTCGTGTGCGCCGAGATGCTGGGTATGATGAAATACAGTCATAAACAAACACAAACATAACCCTTACCCAATCTCATTTGAGCAATGTTACGGAAAGAAAAGAAATCTGCCACGTTTAATGAGGATTTTGATTACTTCACATATTTTGTGCTGTACCAACTCAAGCGTGTCCTCGATGTTTACAGTAGTTACAACTGCGGGCAGATGAACTTCAGGGAACTTTATGAAATTTCACCACAAAAACATGGAATCCGATGGGATTGTGGCGCAGCACAATATAGAGATCATATACTGAGCAAAGTGAAAGAAAAAAACAACTTTAGATCTCGTCAAGGTGCTTATCTTCCACCAAACTTCAACTGCTGAATCTGCAAACATGAGGACGTCTTGCATGATTTAATTAAAAAATGTTTTTCTTCCCTTAATATCTGTGACAGCATTGAGTACACCAGTCAAAAAAGATGCAAAATTGTGTTATCAAAGCTTACCTGGTCCAAATGTGTTTACTAAAATAGATAAAAGAGGAATAATATAGTGTGAAGAAGTAATGATGTGTACGAAGGTTATGAATTTTATGAGCAGAACAAATAAACTGGAACTCTACATGTGTCAAATGTTAGTGAAGGGGAATAAAAAAATAAAGATGCAAATTAAATTAGTGTATTACAGTTCAATGGAAACATTAAAATATTAAAATGTTATTTATTTCCTGCTTTCCCAAACATGTACTGAAAAAAGCTGTTTTTTTTCTATAACGAGAGCAGTTTCAGGGCAGCACTGGTTAGCGCTTTGGCCTCAGCATGAAGAGCCCTGGTTCGATTCTGACAAGAGCACCTTTCTGAGTGGATTTTGCATGTTTTCCTCTTGTCTGTGTGGGTTTCCTCCGGGTTCTTCGGCTTCGACCCACAGTCCAAAAACATGCAGCGGGTTAATTGGAAAAAAAATAGAAAAATTGCCCTGCACGAGTGAGTGAATGTTTTCTGCATATGTGGCCCTGTCATTGACCGGCCACTCGCCCAGTGACAGCTGGGATAGGCGCCAGCATTCCCCACGATCCTGAGTGCAGGATAAGCGTCAGACAATAGATGGATGGATGAAAAAAGTAAGAATTATATTATATAACTATTAGAATGCATTATATATATATATATATATATATATATATAAATAATGCATTCTAATAGTTACAGTGAGCTGCTTTGGAGCACCAGATAAAAGAAACAAGGACAACTCTTTCCACTTTCATGTCTCTTTTTTTACATCAAGGATTTTTTAACATGAGGCTGAAAAAAATGGACCAGCTTGTTATCTCTCTCAGTCATTTCAAAGAAATTACTTTTCTTTTGTCATCTGAAGGTCATGAACTATACAGATATTTATCTACTTTTCTTTTTTAAAGCCAAGCAAAACCATATCCCCCACCTGAAAAAAGGCATTATTTTCTACAATGCTGACGTTTTGACATCTGCAGGTGAACCTGGCTCTGAAGCAGAAGTCAGATATCGAGCACTACAGGAACAAACTGAGGCTGAAGGCCAAAAGAAAAGGCTACTATGACTTTCCGTCGCATGACGGCAGTAGCGGTGTTCGTGCCTTGTCTCAGAAACAGTTGCGCTGCCATGAGAGGACAGCTGTTGAACGTGACAGACCACCGGAACCCGACGATGAGCGAGGTTCTACTTTTGTCAAGTCTCGCAGCAGGTGAGGACGGATTGGAAAAACAGGTCGAATATGCATTTAGCTGCACGTAGGCCAAAAAAAAATTTCACTTCTCAGGGAAAAGTGACACTTCCATTTTTTTTCAATTCCAAGGTGATATGACATCCGAGCTCAGGCTTTGGATCCTCGTCATTTTTTAATCACTGCCTATGCCTTATTAGCTTCCAGATACCTAGAATCACCTGGGGTTAATGTTAGGGACTTGTCTGAATACTGTGACCCCACTCTTGAGCTGATGTAATGGAGCTAAAAGGGTTTTTGAAAGACGGTCTCTGCTGGGTGTGTTCTGCCTCTTCCTCTTCTAGCTCATGGATACAAATACACTCTGAGTGCTGAAGATTCAGGTCATTGATATAATCTTGTACACACCGAATTTCCATACAGCCAAGAGCTGACTTCCAAAAAAAACAGCATTCCTAAATTCAGTCCAAACTTAGTAAAGCTTCTCAAGTATAGCTGAATAAATGGCTTATTGAGACATATTACAAATGAAATGAATTGTTTGATTTATTTGTGCCATTTCTCAGCTTTCCTAAATGCAAGTCTTACACTCAAAACCAACCATTTTATCACAACTGTCAAATTAAAGAATATTCCCTTCCACTATATACTCAATTTCTGGAGACACAATAAAATTGTTGATGAAAATAACTCACAAAAAAATCGCAACTTAAAATTGAAATTCATCAAGGTTCCTGGCCTGTTTTGTGATCAGGATGGTCTTTACTTTCATTTGCAGACATTCTCAGGTAGGGCGGACATCCTACCTGAGCAGACAGAGTCTGAACAGCCCGAGTCCTGGAGGAACAGAGATTGACCTGCTAGTGATGAGGGAGAGACCCAGGAAAGGCATTCGAAACAGTGGATATGATGTAAGTACCACATACCTCATCTACATGACGTGTTCGATTCTGAAATCTGTTTGAGTGACAGAGTAATACCAATACGAATGCTACTTTTTACGATAAATAACAATATTCTCCATCCAAGGATTGTCCAAATGTCTCAACTTAAACTTCAGTTATCGTTTGTTCTACTGGTGAGCTTGGGTGCTCTGATCATGTCCAAATTTACTGTATGCTCCTAAAAAAGAAGAAAATGAAAAATATACTCATGAAGTTTCAAACAGGTTCATTGATACCAAGTGTGATAATATCCAGACCATATGAATGTATGTCACTGTTTTCAATTTTGGCGCATGGAATGTAAAAATAGAAAAAAATCATTAACGGAGGGCCTGTTGGTGCTAAATCTGTGTCTTACTGCCCTATTTAAGACACTGTGCAGCAACAAAAGTTAGAAACTCCACATGCCACTCAGGTGCGGTTTCAACTTTCAAGTGCACCGCGGCAGGCTGAAGGATGAAAATGGGTTCATTCATTATTAAGTGTTAAGATTTATATGGTCTTGTTGTTTTGATATATAATGCATTTGAGACCGACTGATTCCTACTGCCACCCATTTATTGTTCCATTATGGTTACCATCGCACAGAATGATAGTCACTTTGAGTTTTCCTTTTAAAAAAAAAAAACGAGGCGTGATAAAAAGGTATCAGAACTGCCGCTGACCTCTCTGCTATTTTGTCCCGCCATAGTGAAAACTACATGTGTGTGTTGGCTCACTGGTTTAATCAATTCCCATTCTCAAATTTAAGGGTAGTCCAAGTATTTCAAATAGGAGCCTAATGTGTTGTAGCATAACTGGACCAAACAATGATATATCAGGGCTACTGGCCTCAGAAGCACAATGCCACAGGTCTTACTCAGGAAAAAAGACTTAAAAAAGACTTGATGAGGCTTTTTCAGATTATCTGTCTTTAAATGGTCAAGAGCCATGATTTGCATTGCATATACTGTGGTCTACCTTCTGTTCAGCTTTGTGGATATATGACACAATTATCTGTACAAGTTAGAATGTCCTTTCATCAAAAGTACAGGCCCTGTTGATTCTGATGGGACTGGTGTAGCTGCAGGTCCCTTCACTGCAGATGGAAGTTTTTTCCATATTTGCGGTGGGGGTGGTCTGATTTATGAGGTGCACTATGCTAGGTCTCCTGTGGCTACCCTTTATTCACACAGGAAGTAGGGCAGCCTCAACTCCTGTTCATTTATCACCAACTGTAGGGTCTGGGTAAATGGAAAAAAAGAGGTTTGAAAAGGGAGATCGAATACTTCACAAGGAGAGGTTGGGAACTAATGTGAGAGACTGTTTGAAGTGTTATCAATAAAGAATTGTAACAAAAAAGTTTTTCCAAAATACTGTATTGATTTTTCTCCTCGTCATAATGACGGGCTCCGCCACGTTCCTGTGAATGTCACTGTAAGATGAGTTGTTTCTTCTCAACTCTTGGTAAAATAAGAGGACACAATGCTATCCTTACCCTCATGGTCCAAAGCAAAGGCCCAGTTTCACTTTGGTATTAAAAATAAAATGTGGAAGATGTGCTACAAAACTGATTTTTTCCAAGTTTTGTTGAAATCCCAAGAAAATAAAACTCCAGTTACATTTATATTTCAAGTAAATTATGGATTCAAGAAAACATTAGACGTGATCTTGTTTCCTCATATGACAGACTCCTTACACCAAAGTAGAAAACACCCTTATATTTCAAAGTAGGGTAATTATTTTACCAGCTATTACCGCTGCTGATGTAAATAGAATACTGTATTGTACCACAACATGTATCTAATTTGATGGATTGTCAGCTAATTGTAGTACATTGTTGATCAAAATAAAAACATGTAATCTAACAAAGTCAAAGAGGTGAATGCAGAGACCATAGAGCATTACCACAACTACAGAAACAAACAACTTAGCATATATTTCAACTGGCCAGTATTTGCATTTTTGTGAATCTAGAGGGACCGAAGAGTGGCAGCATTGTACTGGTTTCAACCAGGTGATATTCTCTCCTGGTGCTGCCAGCAGTATATTATCAAATCACTCTCAGTGTAACATGAGACAATTCAGTAAGGAGTGTTTTGTTTTGAGCCAAGTATATCAAAACACGCTGCCACAAATGACCACTGTTGAATATTTGCCCACTGCATCTAATGCATTACATCATTGCTTCTCTTTCTGATAGCATGCATTGTGTTGCGCAATAAATTATTTTAACTATAATAATGAACCAGGGCATGTCCATCTTGTTTTTATTTGCTTTAGACTGAGCCGGAGTTGATTGAGGAGACGAATGTTGACCGTTTAATGGGTCAGAGGGGATACATGTATGGCAGAGGTTTGAAAGGCCACTCAGAGACGTCCACTCTGAGCTCACAGCCATCCATTGATGAAGTGCGACAGCAGATGCACCTGCTGCTGGAAGAGGCATTCAGCCTGGCTTCAGGGGGACAGTCCACATCCGGAAGGCACTCCCATCACCATCAACCAGCTACTGAGCAATACAGCTCTGCACCGCCTCCCCTTCCCTACGCAGATGTGGTGACCAGTGCACCGGGAACAATGAGCTGTGGACGTGGACGACTGCAGTGGGTTCCCTCTTACGGGGCAGATGTGTATCAGTGCAGTCTACCCAAACCAGTAAGTGAGATGAGATAATCCTTTCTCTAAAGAACTGTCAGACCAAAGGTAACCTTTTCCCTCTTTTTTTTTCACGAAGGCATTTCGTTTTACCCAGCTCCCTGATATGGCAATGACTTCTCCTCCCCCATTACCGCCTCGTACTGGACCACCTCCTGGTACCTCCTTAAGACGGTAATACTAAATAAGCTTTACACATGCATATACATTTTGCATAGAGCACCCAGAAGCCCATCTGATAGTCCACGTCTATTCATATTTCTAGTCAGTAGGTAATGTGCTGTGGCCAAGGTGATTTCAGGCCTCGTATACATTTTAATATTGAACTAGTGCATTGAAAGATGGCAAGAATATTAATAAGGTGGTCACTTGTCTACATGGAGTCTCTCTGCCATCTAGTGGTAAAGGCTTGGTATTGGAGAAGAGTAACGCTTCTGCCTCTTCTGTCTGTCTGTCTCTAACTCAGTTCAATTTCTGACTTGGGGCCGAAAGGAAGGAACTCTGAGACATCTATCACTGAAATGCAGAGTCCACGTGGCAACAATCCATATGGGCCCGTCAACAGAGCAGCGCTTCCATCTATCACTGCAGATCAGCCCACGTCCAACTTCTCAGGTGAGCAGACGCGATGTCAAGGTGACATAGGATTTTGAAAAGTAACGCATTATGTGCCGGTGTCCTGTACCAACTTTCATTGTGTCCTTTTGCTTGCCTGGAAGGAAACCCAATAACAGCTGTCTACGCCATCCCAGCGACCCGGCCTGGATACTCAGAATATTTTGTCTCAACACCAACCACCTCCTACCACAGTCCCTCCTGGATGTCCTACCCACCTGAGCCTGAAGTTGTGCCCCCTCAATGGGCAGATTCTGTAAGTGAGACCTGACATAGAAAATAATAAATTCCTATTATAAACTAATAATTAGCAAAGTATTAATACCCTGACTGACCTGTATGTGTGATGTGTGAATTTTCAGGGTATTGTGCAGCACCAGAGCATCTCTTTCACTGCCCATTGTGGAAGTATAACATGAACCTTTTGCTTTTTTCTTCAAGCTCATCCCTTCTGTTTTGATTTCATCATTTTCTATAAAGGCCAGATGATAAATGAAAATGAAAAATGAAAATGAAACCGTAGCGTTTTTTTCTGCAACATTAAAGAGCATTTAGGCTTGAAAATCAATGCATTTCTCATGAGGTGTAAGTAAGGGAGCAGGCCATTATATTGTAAACTGAAAACATCCCTAAATATAACAAATTTGATAGCTAAACAACACAATATATCATTTTTATTTTTCAGTTTCATCAATAACTTTCAAGTAAGCCAATCAGAAAATGTTCAGTCGCTATGGTACAACTACCTGTCATTAAATAGTTGCAGCACCCACCTGGTTTGGTTTTTGGAAGTAAGCAGGATAAATTCCCTCAGTGTTGAGGCAGGTGACAGAGAGCAAAACCTCAGTAGGAGTAATAAATTCTAATTCTATCAGAGGTTTGTCCATGCTGTAACAGCTGTCTTCTGCAGTGTTTTAGTGTCTCATTACAACCCTGATATTAATCCTGTTTAGGGCTCGTGGTCAGTAGACCTACACCTTCCACTGTTTTTCACTGAAAAATGATATATACCTTTTATCTTGTCAGATCAGATAAGCCCTGTGGTCTTTTTACCCCAAGGACTTTCCCTTATGTGTGTTATAGAGTGTTTCACCTCGTGTACACTATCTTGCTGTAGAACTGTTGTAAATCAGAAACCATTTTCTGATCTTAATCCATGGTAGGCCTTGAGGGAAAACATCTTTCCTAATTGGACACGTATTCTCCTCTTTTCTATATTTCCATACTATGCAGTTGTTTTAAAACCTTTGGTCTTTGTGTAGCCCTCCTTGTGGAGTTCATTCATATTGATTTTTCCCAGGTATCAAGTTCAGTAAGCAGAATCAAGACTCTGCTTATTTGGTGTACAGCAAGAATTAAGTGTTTTATGATTTCCTCAGGTACCCCTCCCGGGTTATGTGGAGGCTTTTCCTCACCCACGCTATCCACAGGGGAGCCCCACCAGCCTCCCACTGCACTATTCCCAAGCACTGGAGCAGCAACCCACTACCCCAAGCACAGCATCCCAGCAGACCCTGCCACAGGTGGTGAAGGACATGGACAGCATGCCCCTGAGCAGCCTTTCCACCTCTGCACTGGTGCAGGCAATTCGGCAAGAGGTGGCCAGACTTGCAAAGAAGCAGAATGACATATTTGAGTTCTAGTTCAAATCACACTCCTGTGCGTACTTTTTGTTTCCAGTAGAACGCAAAAGTGGTCCTCTTTCAGACTGATTTTTGATGTTTGTACTGTAAAATGAACTGATCTTTAGCTATTAACTAAACTATGATTGATTGGATGATTTTCTTATACCCATGTCCCCTTACGATGATGTCCTACTCAACAACACACATCTTCTTGTTGTAGATATGTTAATAAGAAACGCAGAATATGGGTAATATCTTTTTTTTCTGGGATACAAAGATCGTTCACTTGAAAAGGGAAAGAAAGTAGCATCATTGTTTTAATTGAGGGGACCAAAGTCTTTCTGACAGATAGTCAGCTAAAGATTATAGTGTATATTAGCATGTACAGTATAAGATTTGATGTATTTTTTTCTCTTTTTATAAACCATTGGGTTCCAGATGAACTGTGACATCAGAATCAACCCATGTATCCGTGCAAACAGATCTGAAAGTGTCTTTCCTCGCACACCAGGATTCCATCCCCGTGTTACTCAAAGAAGTCCTTGACAGCAGCACTAAAAAACCGAACATGCTTGGTGATAGAATAATTATTTCGAGAACATTAAACTGCAGCTCTAGTTTATGCTACCAATTTGACTTTCGTACAAAATTGAAGAATAAATCTGTAATGGTTTATGGCAATTTCTAGCGGTTTTAGAGTATCTCAAGGGGAGGTGTTCAGTCTTTTTACATTTTTTTTTCCTTGCAAAATCTCCCTCAGTGCTCCCAAAATACATAAACTTGATTTATAGTGATAACGTGGAGCTTAAAAGATGTAATGCCGCACTAACAAAGATAGTTTTTTCTCATTAAAAACTACAACTGCATTCAAATGTAATTGGATTAAAAATGCTTATTTCCAGCCTGATGGACAGCATTATTGGAATTTTCTACAAAGTCTCATGATTTTAGAATGCAAACATTCCATATTTAGCCCAAAGACCTTTGTTAAGGGAGATTCTCTTCGCTGCTAGCAGTAGCTACAAGATTTCTAGATAATTAAATTACCATTAACATCCATCCCTTCTTTGCATCATTTACTTCATAAAATGGTTTCAGGAATATTTCATGGGTGAATCAAAGGTTTATCCTTAAGTTTGACCTAATAAGAACCCCTTCAATGATACAAGCAGTGCGATTGGCACTGGCTTAACATGTCATGTCCTTTTGCCCGGGAGGACTGTATTCAGTATCAGCACGTCACTGTGGTGTGTCAGAAGGTGCTGGAAGGTTTTGAGTGTGCAGTGTACATACATACTGAAGAGAATTGAATATAAAAGGCTCAAAAGCCATTTCTTCTTTGGCATTTTGACTTATTTCTCAGCATTTCCATTTTATGGCCCCGAAAGAAATCAATAGTAGATACGAGCTACTGCATAACGGTGTAACACAAGCCACCATATATCATGTTTCTACAAATATTACTGTTAGATTAAACAGCTGATAGAGAGTCACAGAGACAGAGGACTGAATTATTAAAAGGAATGATACAGAGAGTACAATGACTTACCAAGACTTTTTAATGTGAACATATTTGATTTTGTGATTTTTTAATCAGTCTCAGACCACCATTAAGCCTCTGTAAAATAGAAGTCATTAAATCGATGCACGCATTGAAGGATTAATGTGGTTTGGTAATAGTTTCTCACTAATGTTTCACTGTGAGATAGAAGTGTTTATTATGTTATGAAGAATTCATTCCTTCATGCTGAATTGCAGGCTTGGGAATGGAAAGTGGGACTGAGATAACTGCATGTAGGCTTGTAGCTGGGATGCTGCAAGATATTTTTGTATACATTCACATGATATAGATTGGTTAACTTGTACCGTATAACTTCGAAACAAATGGAATGCGATTATCAGCGATATCTTTAGCAAGCCCTGAGTTATGTCATTCAGTAAATAAAACCTTTGAATTATTATTTGCTGCAGAGAACAAAACAGCATTTACAGCAAATGCTGAAGGGAATTCCTCATTTGACACAGTTTTTTTTAAAAAAAGAACGTGGATTTCCCTTCTTTTCCAACGATATATTTTACTCAGTAACCCAAGGTGTGATCGAGAAGTGTAGAGGCTATTGAGTTTTTTTGTGCTTGTCCCACTGGTAGTGGATACATTTTTCAAGATATGCTTCAATGTAATCATTGACTTTCGATTTTGTATGAAGTATAAATTGAAAAGTGGATAAGACAAAATAAATAATCACATTGGTTGTGTTTATGGCAGGTCAGTATTAGAGTGTGAATTTTTACAGCAAATGCGATAACTGCCTGACTAAGAATGCCAAACTAATCACAAAAAAAAAACAACTAAATATAAACGAATAGATAAAATAAATAATCATAAGTATTATTACCTTTGATTACAAATACTTTTTTGTTAAACATTTTGTTACAAACATAATCAATGCGTTCTGTACATATTAATTTATTATGTTTCGCACCTTTGGTAACTATCTTTTATACATTGCACTGCAAATAAAGAAGTAATGCTACATTAATGTAAATTAAAAGAATGACATTGACAGTATCATCAGATTTCCAATAAATATGAATGGCCCAAGAGTAGAGAAGGGTCACATATCCCATAATACCTTGAGTAGCAGCTCTTTCAACATAAACAATAGCAGAGCCTATAACAATGGGTATCTTTAACTTGACTATTACGGTATATAGAATAACTCAAAGCAGGAGACAGCACTAAAGTTGAACTTATAGGCAGATACACTAGATATCTTACACTGCAAAATGACATAGATTCACCCTCTAACTGATGAAATGAGCTCAAAATAACCAAAACACTGACATTCTTCACAATTTTGCTTGTTCATTTCACACGTCAGCAGCTGTCAAGATATCCCAATATGTAAAAGGGGGAATTGTTGAATTTTGAAGCATGTCCCGGTGCACACCAGCCTACTCCTGGCGATGGCCCAAGCCGAGAATACTTTTCTTTCTGTCTTCCATGACGACTGTGTCCTAATTTCTCAATCATTTGTCGGTTTGTGATAAATTGATGTTCTTCAGAAATGTGTCTGACAGAGAGACCTGAAGACAAATGGAGGGTGAAAGAGCTATTAGCCGAAACCATTATAAGTAAATAAAAGATTTTATTACAATAAAAGTAAGTCCTTGTCTTTCCTCTCTCCTCACTTAATTTTCCTTATGAGCACCTTCAAATGACATGATGTCAGTTAAAATCATTCTTGCCTGACATTATCTTCCCCGGAAGTTAACGGCACATCTTTACCCTATAACTACTCTCATGGCTTTCACACTTACTTTCATAAAGCATGGTCGTCTTTCCTCTGTTTCCATGGCCTATTGGTTTTAGCTGCCGCACGCTCAGGAACCCTGATATTGAACATGGTAAAGTAAATGAGTAATCAGAATTAAGTGGTGTAAGTAAAGTTAAAGTAAGTCAGAGAGTTCTGATGAAGGTTGATGTGTTCACATCTTAGGTTGTGTAGGTGGAGGCCACCTTATGTATTGTAGCGTTGGTAGTCAGGGAAAACACCAGTGTGACAGTAAAACGTCTGTTTAACGAACAATAGCTGTTGTTGGCCACAGCTACGCTACATGAACCTGAAATACAACTATTTGTCCGAGCTCAGTTCCAGGTAAAACCTTCAGAATTCATTGCAACCCAAATAACACCCACATTTTCCCCAGCAACTCCAAAATCACATAGATAAACATAAACATAAACATTAACATTCATGACTCGCTGCAGTTGTTTTTGCTCAGGTAAGCGAAGTTAAAAGTTTCTCTTTTCAAAAAGCCCAAATAACCCCTCAAGTCCCAAAGAAACATGTAATTTGAGTCTTCATCACTGTTACCACACAAAATTTCAAAGAGTCACTAATCACAAGTAATGAATCATTCTTTTTGTACTCAGCCATCAGCAAGTTTATTATTGTTATTGTATTCTACTGCAGAATAATAAGGCAACACAGGAACAACAGCCCATGATTGACGAAGGCAACCATATATTAGATGGCTGTCGTATCTATTTTTTTTTGTATATTTCTCTGAGAGACCATGGTGTTTCTTAGTGTCTTCTGTTTCATGATCTTGTTCGTCATTCTGTTTCTCCCAAGCCCTGATGAACCTCACCTGTCGAAAGGAGGAGAAATGACCTCATGCCATTCAACAATTAGTTTCTTCCCCCTCTGCTGCTGTCTCTCATTGTGCAGTGGAATCAATGTTT
The DNA here is from genome assembly GCF_037954325.1 of Fistularia commersonii. Classification (NCBI taxonomy): domain Eukaryota; kingdom Metazoa; phylum Chordata; class Actinopteri; order Syngnathiformes; family Fistulariidae; genus Fistularia; species Fistularia commersonii. Next base: position 5,458,196 of record NC_141310.1, on the reverse strand, counting down.
CTGCTTCAATTTTTGTTTCTAGTCAGGGTTTCTGTTCATTGTTGTGGCTCTTAACTTCACAACAGTATCTAGAGTGTCTTTCTCTTGCTTCAATTTGTATCACTGTCCAGTTTGGGTCTTTCTTTTTCTCATTTTAGATACCCTTTTATGTTATGCACATACTCTTAACTGTAAGTGTGCTCCATTATTGGGTCCTATCACCTACAGCCTGGTATTGTTACCTCTAAAAGAGCAAGTATGACAAGTTCATTAAAGTATATTCACCAAATATTTAGCCAGACTTTGGCCATCCCTGCTACTGCTGACACATAAGAGATGAAGAGGCCATTTCCCACTGAAATAATTTTTCTGTTTACAAATATGAAGAGTATTTATACTGTAGTGAAATGCATTTTATTCAGCTTTAAGAACCCCTGGACTCCTGGCAAATCCTGGCAAGCTTTTCAAACTTGTGATGTAAAATATAATGAAGAAATTGGTTGTCTGCTATCTGTTGGCCGGCGCTTTTGCTCTGAAATCGGCATTAGGTTGACAAGTGATGTGCAACGAAAAAAATAGCACTTGCTTACCTTTAGCCTTGTGGGTAATGGTTTGTTGTGTTATTGTGTTTGTCTTCTTTTTTTTTCACAATCCGTCAACTCAGTCAAATCAAGTCACTCTTCTGTGACCCGTTTTAGAGAGCTAATTGTCCTTTTTGTAAACAAATGACTCTTATTTTTAGGTAATCAGAAAAATATACAAGGTTTTATATATATGTATACGTATGTATATATACATGATTATATATATGCGTGTGTGTATATATATATATGTATATATGTGTGTGTGTGTATATATATATATATATATACATATGTGTGTGTGTCTATATATGAATATATATATTAAAGGTTAAAAAGGTTAAACAGACCTAATGTGGACTACATTTATTTTACATACAGTGCTAGGGCTGGAGAAATGTGTACTTCAACAGCCTTCCACAGCGAGTCAGCCTAACGCCGTGCAAGAAGTTACAGAGCAGCGATCTTGCTTAAATGACACAGTGGTAGAGTCACAACATGCAGATTAAGATTCTAATGTCCAGAGAGAGAGATGCATATTTATTATGTGACATTCTGTAAGTGTGGTCTTGTCTGTATTGACATACTCGGATAACAAAAAGCCAAGAACCCTTGAAAATGAGAATGCAGTGTTACTGTCCTGCTCGTGCTACTATTCAAGGCTTCTGTACTCAAAACATGGCAAGCCTTGAGGAGGCTTATAACTACAATAAAATCTGTAATTGTCCGTGTAGTCTGCTGTAGTTTTCAGGCGATGCCTGTGCAGTTATCTCTGCCATGTTTTACTTTCTCTCAGACAAAATGAGCTGTCAGTTCATGAAATCTATAGTTGTCTATTTTGTGCAGGTGTATTTCAGAAGATGTAGTTAATGTGACATTGTGTTACATAAATTGAGATGTCGTTCCAGTTTTCTATATCTACATCCATTCACTCATGTTCTCTTGTATTGATTCCCCTGTTTAACTAAATGACTTGTGAAGGGAGCGGTTTCTCCTATGTGTAGGTAAACCGAAATTAGATGTGATTTACTTTGAAAGCCATTTTCTCTGATAAAAGGCTACTTGATGTAGATGGGGTACAGCATTTAGAAAAGACACCGGTGAAGAGATTTGATAGTCATCACTATCTATGCAAGAACAGGTCAAGGTGAATGGACTCAAACACAAATGAAACCTTTGACAAGTCAGGTTTTCCACAAACACTTTCATTTTCAAATAATTTTCAAAACAAGGCAATGCGCCCGTCTCAGTGTGAACCGGAGCTACAGATTCAGTGGTATTAGAAATTGCCGGGAGGTTCTTGCTAAAATCAGACAAATCGCTTCACACATCAATGAGACCAATGGATACCCTAAGGATAACATTTTCTTACTTTTTCCACATAATTTGAATTAGCTGAAACATATTTTCCACTGACTGATCTCTTCCCATGTGGGGTAATTCTGAATGTGACCTCATTAGGTGGTGAATTGAAGGTCAGACACAAAACGGGCCTCCGGTCTCATTAAAAGAGATCCTGAGCAACACACCTGAATAGACCATTCAAACACCTATATAAAATGTATCATGCATTTACTGTAAATAGCGCTTTAATTTTGATGTCAGTGTGGCTTAGTGTGTTTTAACAATAAATCCCGTGGATTACTCCATTTCATGTAATTCTATTGATTATTTGTCTGCCTACTCCATTCAATTTCCATTTTGCAGAACATCCACCGCCTCAAAAAATTACCGGACCATTCTGTGAACTGGTTACTGCAAGAGTAGTTAGCGTGGTTTCTCAGAACTAGTAATAATGTATATGTAGCCCTTGCTGTCTTTCTCCACACACCGTTGCTCTGCGTCATCCCGCTTTTGTTGCACTTCCTGATAGAAGACACACAGGATGTCCAAGGCTCAACTGTAATCTGTATTCTCACAGCACACATATTTTATCCAAGCTTTTTATCAAGTTGTAACAGATTGAACACTCAACCAGAGGTATCCCAAACAGTTTTGATCTGTATAGACAATGTTTCTTAAGCTGGCAACAGAAAATCAATTCTCTGTTATGTTCTACTCTTTTGGGTGGGCAGGGTGTGCTAGATGTGACACTTGTTAGACTGTAACAAAATCCTTTCCTCGGTTTATTTCAGTTTGTGAGGTAAAATCAGTATTACATATTAAAAACATTTATATTTAATTAAAAACCAGATTAGTTTTGAACAGTACACTTTATCCCCTTGTTGTTTTCTAGGCACATATATTGAATGTCACTGACTGTGCTTGGGAATTAATCCAAAGCCAAGGGAGACACAGACTGCGGGCAAATAACGCATTAAGCAAAACAACTTCTTGTTACCACAGTGAATGAAACTGATATATTAGATAAAGGGAAATTAAATTGTCGTAGCAGTCAGGTACAGAGCAAAAGCAAGTAGAACCCTAGAGTTTATCAGTAATCCTGTCCATATGACCAGTTTTAATGTACACAGGCGTTTTTTTTTCCCCATAAAACTAGAAATGCCTCAGAAGCTGACCCCCTCGACCAGAATGTGCATACTCATCATTGGCAACTTCACCCGGCCTGATGGAGTTTATTTGGCAAAAGTATCTGGGATCCGCTTCAAGACCTGCTATTAACTGCATCAACTTTTAAAGTGACAGCTTTTCCCGAGGAAAATAAATGCTGTCGAACATATCACCTCCAGATGAACCTGCTGTTGGAAGGGGTTCAGCTTCTAGGTAAATGAGGTCACTATGGGATATTACCATACAGAATCGGTCAGTTAAGGCGCCATTCGGCAAGTCACAGTAAAGACTTAAGGAAAAATAATTCTCTTTTCATGCGTATCAAAATCGACATCTCACACAGAGGAACAGTCGGCCCGTTTCATGGATGCCAGAAGCTTCCTGAATCCACACTGCCTTTTTCAAAGCCAGTTTAACTTTAAGATCGAATAAACCACATTGGGGAAATTGTTTTGTTTAAGGGGGAACCAAAAACATCTAAAGCCATCCCTACAACAAGCTCGGAGGAAAATCCCCTGCCAGAATGGAGTCAAAGGCTTACATCTCTCATTATTACTTCTACTTTTTCCTCACTGTCTACCATCACTATAATGAAAACAGTCAAGAGGAATCCCAATAAGCTGAATGTAAGTTTTTTCATGTCAAAGAACAAAACCTTTAACCTAGGAAGCCATATTTTTCTCTTTCTGATTTTATTTTAGATGTTGTTTTATTTTTATGATTTTTTTTAACTTAAGGTCTAAAAGTCTTTAGGGGAATAGATCAAAAGTATTGTACCCTCAAAAAACTTGCAAACCAAAAAAAAAAAAAAAAAGAAGAGAACACCTGGGGGAACCCTGGCCCTGTTGTGATGCTGGTTATATCAGCTCTGTCCATGGGTCCGGATAAATGTCTATGCAATACAAACAAAAAAAAGTGTAGTACTTTTTGTGTGGTAGCAAATAACAACAAAACTCGGGTGAAGCCAACACGAAGACCAGGAAGCAGATGTTTATATAGTTTGGAGCAACGGACAGAAGTGCTTGCAACTGTGCTGAGTGGCTCTGTTGCAGCAAATACTGCCACATTAAAGAATTAACAAATAACCCACAATGCAATGGGGCATCACAATGTCAATAACAGCGATATTTAGACACTGAATTATTGATCTGTACCACAGGGGCTTCTCTTTCATGAGTCTTTCTGCATCCAAATAAGATTGTGTGATTTTGTGATTACTATGGTGGCTGATTGGGGCAGGGAGGGGGTTCTGGTTTCAAGAGGTCAGAAAGTTTGTGGTCTGGTTGCTCAAGTTGATCCCCCAGCAGAAGTTAGCAGTTCTTGGTCCAAAATCAGCAGAAAACTTTTGCCGCTGTGAGAGCAAGTTTTATGTTTGACAGCCAATTCTTTGGCCAAAATATGATTATTTGGTTTAAGATTAGATTCTACCCTTGGACAAATTACCTTGGATGAAAAGAAATGTCAAACACTCACTCAGTCACAGAGTGGTAATCCAAGTCTGTCATGAGCAGTGTTTATCATAAAAAAAAAATCTTTTTAATATCTTGCAGTAAAGAGGTGGCTCAAACAGGTCAAAAAAGTTTTGTCAATTAGCCATGCCATTTATATCAACTGAGTAGTCATGCTGGCAGCAGTCGCTAGCCTTTGCTAAAGTCAAAATCAGTCCTGGGTTTAAACTGCTTGAAATGTGCAGGCTGCAAAAAAATGTACATTTATGGGACAGCCCCCACCCCCATCAAGACCATGACCAAATCTTTTGTTTGAAAAAAACCTGCACGATTGGCATCTTAAAGTATACTCCCAGCCGATGGGCTAAAGACACTGAACCTGTAATATCCAGTTTACTGTGAAGCACCCACTGCTGAAACCAAACGATAGCTATATTTCTGGCCTGCTGCGCTACTCAGTCATGCACCTCCTTATGTTATGAGCCTGTTTTGGAACTCTATCATTGCCAACAATTTGCAAACAAAAGGCAGCCAAAAATTCATCTTTACAACTTAATGGTCAGAATTTTTTGCCCTCCTAATTATGTCAGGGCTCAGATCTATAGACCACAGGCTGGAGAAGTTGCATTTTGGATTAAATTTAGAACTAAGTTGGGAAGCTATTTTGTGGCGAATAGCCGGCCAAGTAGTTCCACCTCTGACTTTTGTGACTTGGCCATGAAATTACTACTCTGTCTTTATTCAAATTAAAAGCAACTGGAAAGTTTTGGCTGGATGGGATATGCAGGGCTTTGGCAAAGGAAGGAACAGATGATCTGGCAAAGTTTTGACTCTCCAATTTGGATTAATAATCCCAGCAAGGGAAGCTGAGAGGCGTAACGGTTAGCCTTTATTCCGCAGCATTCTCAATTTGCTACACTGAAAGACCTTTTGCAAAAAAAAGAAAACAAAAACAACTAAATAAGTGACAAACAATTTGGGTAAATTCTAGGAACATAAACCACAATCTCCAGATGACATGTTTGTTCTAAGGCAATCTAACACCCACATCTAACTGTAAACCATTTGTTACACAACCTACAACCTCTGCATGCAAACTTTTTCCTGCTTTTTACAGATTCCATCTGATTATGTCAACATCGATACAGGCTATTTCTGAAACTTGTTCTTCTGTCCTATCAATATTAGGACAGTCTCCTGAAAACAGCTTGCTCGTGTCCTACTGTCTGTGTTTCACTGAGGTGAAAATATTGTTCCGTATAGATTGTCCTTAGACTGTTCTCAGTCTGAAGACCCGTCAAAACCTGGTATGGATAAGACCACCATTTTAGGGGATATGTAAGCAATTTTCAGCTTATAAGATCAGGTGACCCAGCAGAAGACATTTGATCAATGACACTGAAGCTTAGGAGTGGGTTAGGGTGGGGTTGGGGGAAACGGGTTAGCCCTGTGTCTGCGGATGGCAAAATGTCAAGCTTCTTTACCTCGACAAGGCTGTGGAGATGGAAAGTTTGTCACACCCCATGGATTGCTGGAAAGCTGACAGGTTCTGTCTGTGAGACGAGAACAATGTTTCTTTGTCACATAATCTGAAATAATTGATTTGAGGATGGAAGTGAAAAGTCATGTGCCGCATTTATTGAGATCGTCACAGGAGTGCCCGCTTTCAAGGGTTGTCATGGCAGTGTGGTCTTGTGACAGCTTATTGTGTGTGCATGGCAGCAGATATCTGAATATGAAAGGTGGAAGCCAATTTTTAAAATCACTTTTTTAAATGATGTAGAATATCTGCTCGCTATGCACAGCTGTTAGAAAGTGCATAGTTTCAAAGTGTGGAAGACATGAAACCTTTGTTCTCCTTTTGACTATTCATCCGCTGTCATTTTTTTCCCGCTGGCCCTGCCAGTATTTAGTAACATAACAAAACAAAAGCTGAAAAAAAATAAAACAACAAAACTACAGGGACACATGGTAGAGGGACTGAAGTGCACTAGTGGAAGTAGATTTTCAGTTGCTAACCCCTGATCCAGACTCATTAAGAAGCAAGGTTCTCTATTTTATGACCTTTTCATTTTATAATGAATATTAACGATTTGGAGGCTTTTACTATGCTTCTGATGGGGCCAATAGGTTATTGGTTGTTCTCTAAAATCATGGAGAAACCAGTGACGTCTCCCGTGTTTTTAAGGGTCTAATCTAACTTTTATCATTTTTCTTCGACTTACAGACCAAAAAGTGAGTCACAGATTTTTATAAAGGCGAGAAAAAATGTACCGATGCAAAGCAGTCAAAGCAAACTGCCAATAGATCAGGTTCATGGCGCTCCCACCCAGGACACCTTGCTCGGCAGATTCCACTTTACATGTCGTGACTTTTCTTCTTGCAGCTGTCAAGTATAAGAGAGTGAAATGAGAGGAAGGAGCAAATTAAAGCCAGAGAAGCTTATTGAACATGTAAATCACTTCCGAGATAGAGGCTATGTTATTTCATTGCTAATGGGTCTCTTCCTCTACTCAGTAAATCAAAGAGCGCATAACTAAACATACTATAGGATACTTAAGCAGACCTTAGTGGGGAAGGTAAGGTAGAAGGCATTATTTGCTGCTTTCTATTTTGACTTGCCAACTATCTCTGGCTTTCCAGAACTCACGTAGAATTGCAAAACATGTACTGTTTGGATAACTGGTCGATTGTCTCTCCTCAATGGGTGTGATGGGCACTTGCTTAGTTCAGTGTAGGTGCAATAGAAGTCTCCAAAAGTTCATACCCAACCAACCAATCATGATGTACCACCCTTTGGATTTTTGCTGAAATCAAGCCATGTCATTTTCAACATGATCCAAGGCTGTTGAAGTTCAGATGCTGTGGCAATAAAGGTGTTCCTTTCTATATGCTAATGTAATCAAGAAAGCCATATGAATAATTCCAACAACCCTCAAAGCGCTTTAATGACAGAGTTGATTTGGTGAAAAATCGCTTTTTAGTACCATGTCTAACAAATATCTATGAATTTCTTCGAAGATTCTTTTCGATCAGGGTGAAAGACATCTCTTAATGCTTTTCGCATTAGATTTATATATTTTATCTTATTTTTTATTCTAGGTAATTACTGTATATGACCAAAGGAATTATACAGTGTCTTTTATTTAGGTAGAAAAAACAAGACCCAAGGAGTGATCAATAGAAAATGACTTAGTTTTTGCAGCTTCATGCAGCTTTATTTTTTAAATAAGATATTTGATTGATCCCAATGTATCCTTTTTTAGAGACAGTGAACTCAGGAAGACAGAGGGAGAGCTTGAGGTTGTAAATATGAAGATGTTGAGGTTCTCTTTGAGAGTGTGGAGGATGGATAGAATCAGGATGGAGTCCATCAGAGGGTCAGCATGTGTCAGATTTTTTGGAGATTAACTCAGAGTGAGATGGGTTAGACATGACAGAGGAGGGATAATGGATATATGGATAGAGAGATGCTGAGGTTGGAACTGCCATACAGGAGGCTAAGAGGAAGACCGAAGAAGAGAGTAATGGATGTAGTGAAAGAGGACATGAAGTGTTCTAGTTGGTGTGAGAGAAGAGGATACAGCGGAGATGGGTAAATAGAAGAAGTGGATTTGCCATGGCTACCCCTGTAGGGACCAGCTGAAAGGGGAATAATATATTGGATTGATGCTACAAAGAGCAAGTATGTAGAAATATAGTCTATATCCAATATAGATTTCCCCCTTCTCTATTTTTGTTGGTTGACATTATAATGGCCATATGTCTGATTTGTGTGAGAGGTGACTTTAGTTATATGATCACTATGATCCTCTGCCTTTGACTCCACATGCTTCATTAGACTTAATCCTGTAATTGCAAAAATCTCTCAAGTGGAAAAAGGTTCATTAGGAAGGACATATATTTAATGAACTTTGACCTCACATCCAAGTCTGACGTGGCAGACTCACTCCCAATGTTCAGTAGTGAGCAACCACATAAAAAAACATTAACCATTGATTATTCAAGCTCCTGTCTGTAGAGCCAACGTAACATATTCTGCGCTGCATCCGTATAAATTCAACTATTATGACTATGTAACCACAACTACACAATTGCAGCATTCCAGCATGTGCATGTGTACACACGCGCATGTCATGTAAACACATTTATCTCTTGAAAAAGCCTCTGCTCTGCCACTCCTGTCCTTTTATAGTGATACTGACATGACTCTTAGGTTGCCCGTGCTCACATGCTGAAATTAAAGGAAAGGGATTCTTAGGTTTGTGATCTTTTATGGAGACAGCAAGATCCAGCAGCAGAGTAACACACATCCCCCCATCAGTTCAATTTTTTAAAATGGGCTAATGAGTTACATAAAAAAGGGCAGCACCTGAAATGAGCAGTATACATCAGCCTGGAAAAAGATACTCTTATATTTGTGTTTAATGTAAGCTATGTAGCCATGGTCAACTGTCGATTCTCTGGAGCAATTAGCGGTCAAATTTCAATTTTATTGAGGGAAGTCTTCACGTGTTTAATTTTGAAACAGCTATTTTCCAACAAAATCAATTCTGAATGTGTTCTGCCCTCCTTGTAGTGCTTAGCTCAAGAGCTACATTTCCATATATTATAGTCTTGTGCTTATGAGGGAAACACTCTTTTTGATCCCAGCGCTGAGAAAAACTGTATTGAAACTAATATTACCTGGGAGGTGGGCAAAGAATTTGAGGTCTTTGAAATCCTCCATGAGCCAAAAACCTTAAATGAAAAGATGTGAGCTAAATCTACTCACCATAGAGTACCCACTACCATCTGTTCATTAGATGACAAAGATGGTCCAGAAGCAGCTAATATATTTTTTATAAAATCTCTTATGCACTTGAATTCACCTGGTTTAAGTCGCATTAGCCCTATACTGAGATGGCAGGGAGTAAAATCATTTCATGGAGCTCCCACTTTTATATTATCTGCATTCTGTTCCCGTCTTTCCCCACTTCAAACCACAACCCACTTGAGAGCTTCATGATTTCTGAGCAGTCCCTGGAATTTACAATAATTGCATCCCTATTGTTAGGTTAGCATGATAACCTCTCCCAAATGCCTAACCACAAATTGGACGATTGACTTCCTAACTGATGCCCCCATTCCCTTCAATCAGCTGAACAGCTTCTCCCATCCAGAGAATGAAGCAATGGGTAAAATGCATCCAGAGCTCTGTCTCAGCTGGAATCTTTTGTCACTCATAATCTCTGATAGTTGGTAGTTTCTATTTTGTCTTCGAGAAAAAAAAGCTAAGAAGTCCTGGCATTGAGTTTTGTGGCCCGGAAAACACAAGGGTTAAAACAAACCGTAATCACTTGTCATCAGTGCAATTTTAAACCATCTACAAACTTACCCTATCATCACAAAACTATCTGTCCAAAATGGTTCTGTCTGCAGCTACACAGCTGATGATTGGTAAAACCACACTCAGCATAACACATGCGCATTTCTAATCTCTCGTCATACTATTTGAATTGACCAGTGTACCGGTTTTGTTTCAGGGCCTTATTAGCAATATCCATGCAGAAGTCCTTTCTACTAGTTTGCATGCTTTACTGATCTATTCCACAACCTTGCTCAGCATTCACACCAAATATACCTGGACTTACTGGAAAATATTGTACATTCGTCAAAGTTCAGACAACTTAAATCTGTGTACGGTAATTTCTGTTATATAAGCCGTTGCTTTTCTCACATGGTTTGACCACTGCGACTTAAACAATGATGCGGCCAGTTCGTGGATTTTTTTGGGCTAACAAGCTTCACGCCTCCGAAACATTTCGCCTCATTGGACATTGGACCAGTGAAATTACCATTAAATTCTGAGGCTTTTCCATTCCGACTCTGAAGAAGACAATTTTAATGGTTTTACAGTGCAGGAGGAAGACGAAGATAGCGATCAGCTGGAGTAGGACAAAGTGGGGATAGAAAATGGATGGACCGTTCCTTGTGTAATTTATCATAAATTTTTTTCATCAGCCGTGTTACAGGCACTGTTTGGGAAAAAAAAAAGAAGCATTTCCAGTATGTATTTGTGGATGTTACTGGTATGTATTTAGTTAAAAGTAGGTTTCTGAATAACATCTTTCTGCATAAACATCTCATGTTACAATGTGGACACCAGCAACATGTGCGGCCTTTATGTGTACACGTGCATTTATTTGTTTATTCTTAGCTGTTGCGGCCTATATTCAGGTGTAGTCCAGATCATTAAAATATTTTTTCTTGGTTTATTTGCAAAGAAAAAGTTAGATATAAACAGTTTCATAGTGCTAAACACCCACCAGTCTACAAAAACCTAGTCACTGTCATCATCTGGAAGACTGGGCCAGTGGTTGAAAAAGCCCAACCTCAACAGGATGATTCAGGCAATAATCCCCCTAATCATCTCTTTGTCCCAAACTCCCTCCCTGGTGCTTAAGTGAGCCCACTTCTCTCATGTCATCTGCCCTTCCAAGACTAATTATTCCTAGCCTTTCACTTCAGTAGTTCTGGCAGCCCACCATGGTAGCAGAAATATGCTCTATCTCTCTGCCTTCCCTGCATGTGCCTACAACAAGTCATCACCAAGCTCAGGTCTAGTCTTATGTGCCTCTTACCAAGGCCGCTTGTGTCACACAACTTTGAATTTATGTCTCTGGTTGCCTGACCTAAAAGTGCAACACTGCAACTGTTACAAGGGATGTTTTTCTTCTAAATATTCTCATTTCATTGTTCTACTCAAACAGCCATTGGCCAAGGAAACCGCAGACCTCTTGGTGCAACATGTTTTCCATGGTTTGTGTCCTATATTGATTCTGAGAGGGGGCATCTGTTCATATTGCAGTTCTGGAAGCTTCTGTTTCCACCCTGGAAGCTATTACCAGCCTATCTCCTAAACGCCAGACCAATAACCAAACCACACAACCTCAAATGTTGATGTATGCCTCACACTATTCAGCCTTTTCAGGCCCATCCCCCTGCAGCATCAAACTTCCTTGGATGGACTATACTCAAGACACACTACCCAACACTAGCTCTCCTGGCTTATCCAAGACCATCTGTGACAGTGAGTAAATGTATGAGAGTGTACAGTGTCAACATACTTGAAAAACCCTGCTACCCCTGGCAGTGGGAGAACATCCACATTTTGCCAAGGTAGTCATAAAAAAAAAAGTCAAAACACTTTTTTGAAAACACCTTAGTTATGCTTCACTTGCTTCATCTGATTAACATGGACCTTTGTTTGATTAGAAATGGTTCAGTTCTCACCTACTCTATTTAAAGAATGATATAGTAAACAGACAAGACTGAAGTCATTTTTACATGCTATTCTCTTATTTAATTTGTTTCTGGCGTTACAGACATGTATTACCTTCCTTTGAATGTTTTTGCATGCCAGCCAGTTTCTGACTAAATTAGTCACTTTGCCAAAATCCATGAAAATAAATTCAAGTAGAATTACTTGCAATTACTTGCAACTTGAGTGGAGTGTTTTTTTTTTTTTTTTTTTCGGATGAATCAATGAAAAATCATAAATGCTTAAACATTTACACAGGAAAATGCTTTCAACAGCTTTCCTCCATGCAAAAGGCTTCATTTCTGTCTGCTCTCCATCTCTCTCCTTGGAAGGCCCTTGACATACTGATTGTTTGGTAAAAGGATGATAGCATACCATCAATAACCTGCTAGTGGAATAGCCAAAGTCTCAAAGACACTCATCTCGAAGTTTTAATTACCAATATACTTCCTGTAGATCCAGATGGATTTGAACCTCAATGCATGAGTGAGCCCATTAGTCACTAATAGATTTTTTATGAGATGTTATTTGCAGCAGGGCATTCTTCTAGGACACACTTTGTGATCTGACCTTCAAATAAGGAGAGCTGATTTGTTCATGTTTAGAAAAATGACATCAATCTATAAGACTGACATGCAGGACTGATACTGTTTGTATAGGACGTCAAGATAACGTAAGCTTTTGTTGTGATAATTTTACACTCCTGTACGCTGGAAATCCCACAGATAAATATGAAGTAATTGATTGAATAAAAAAAAAACAAAAAAACAATTACTAATACAACATCGGCTTGCCTATGATATAACTTTCAAAGCCAAAGTGTAAACAGCAGCTTGGCCTGCATGCAAAGAGCACATGCTGCATTTGTTTTATATTGAATACATTTAACCTTATTGAATTAAATCCTACAACCATCAGTCAACATGAAAAGAAAGCAATGTTTAGTAATTAGGAAAGTACATAAGACCAGTAACTGGTCAGCAAACAGCAATAACTCCAAATTGTGTGTTTAGAAGAACAACGGAGAAAAAAAAAGAGAACGCAAAACCTCAGTGATGCATCCAGTATCACTAAACTGATATTGACTTTAGCCTGATGAGACAAGGCTGCAATGGAATGGACAAAATACAGTTTGAATTAAATATAAGGAAAACAAAGTTAAAAGTTGCTTTATGTGCTGAACAAATTAAATCTCAGAATCATACCCCTTTCAGCATTTTACCTGTTTACACTACAAATGTTTAATCTAGTCTATTTTATAGCAGGTAGGATTGAATTTCACGGAGCAGAGGCGTACTTTCCTCATGTGTTTCAACACATGAAATGAAACTCATATTCATTCATGACAAATTTCAGTATGCTGCATCCTTGGCTCCGGAAGTGGTGATTCAGCTCCCTGCAGTCCTCTTTTACATACCTGGCCACATTTTAAGGGACACATTGCATTGGTCTGGACTTGACTGAACATAAATTAGCACATGCTGCATATTTTATCACAAACAAATTTTTAAAAATTCCAACACAAATAATTTTTGACATCACCCTATGATTTGAACCACTAGTGGAACCCAAGTGTTTTAAACCTGTGCCTTTTAAAGCGTGACTAAATATATTATTAATGGCAGCTAATCCATCAGCAACATTAGATAAAGTAAATATATTTTGAAGGCACTCATGCTATGCCCGATTGCCCTGAAAATGATATTGTGTTGGAATTAAATTTGTACAGATCTGAACTTCTGTACAGGTCTCAAAACCCAATGTTTCTGATTTGTGGGTTGATTAAATTTGCTTGAGTGGGAAAAAAAAAACAGTACAAAACTATTTTGCCTGCCCAGGTTCAGTGAGGTAGTTATTCAATTGGTGGTCACCTTCCACATGGGGAGATAAATTATTCTGATTCTACTCCTTGAATATTGCAGTCCCATAGCATCACCACCCTTGCTGGTGCAAAATGACAATACACATTCCACCTGTGCAAACTGACACTGCTGAATTGTAAAGATAAGGATGGATAGAGATAGCAGATTTACGGTACACTGTTGTATCAAAGGAATGAGGGGACCCTGCTGTGTCCTTGGACAGCTCCAAAGACTGCATATCAAGTGTCATTGTCCCTTATACCCAGTGTATCCTGGTGCCTTTCTATGTGCTGTCACTTTATTTCTACAGACATTGAGAACAGTAGACTCCATTCAATAAATCAATTTATTGGCCGGCTACCATGTATTTTGCATTTGATCGCAGTTACTCTATGAATTTGAGGTAATGTATACAAGGGGCATATTCTCGACTCAATCTTTTTAACCTGTGGAATGGAAGTTCAAAATAAGAATAAATAAAACATTAATTAAATCTTCCGTTTTTACTGTGGTATTCCCGATTGAATGGGATTGAATGGACTGTGGACCCTGTATTATAATCACTGCAATGATGATGCATTTTATAAATATGTATAAAGATGGTGATGTTCAGTCGCTTAGTAATTTGTTTTTGAAATAAAAATGTTCTCTGCATGTCCATGTTAACAGGACTTTATGACCTACACAATGGAAGGCCAATTTAGCATTTGAAGTTAGATTTTTATTGGAATTCTTCGTTACCTTTGAGTAAGACAGTAACATAAAGCATTAAATTAGAATTCACTTCTAAACGTAGTCAAGGTCACTGCATGATTGGCATACCTATCATGTTCTGCCATAATGACAGTGCTGTGATCCACAAATTTACTGAGACATACAGTACATCCCCTATTTAGTATGGAACAGCTGGAGTCTTTGATTGCTCTGTCCTCTCTGCTCATTTTCTCATGAATCTAATTTAGGATCGTGGAGGTGAAGAGGAAGGAGGTTGTGGAGGACAGTTCACACTTATAGCCCCTCTGAGGTGAATATGCTGCCTTTTAATGACCCCTCCAAGAATTGCTGCCTGGGGCTAGAGGGTTATTGATGTCTTTGTAACCCTGGGACTTGTGTTTTCAATAATCTCTATAGTGCCCCCCAAAGGCAAACTGGTCCTAGGGGAGGGGCGGAACTTGTGATTCATTGGACATGCCAATTTGTCATCTTCATAATGCAGGAACCTCCTCCAAATTGAAGCTTACAAGGATAGACCATGGATTGCCAGCAGCAGCAGCTCAAGGGGTGGCGTGGAACAGGCACAGGTGGAGGAGCTGTTGTTGTGGAACCGAAATTACCTTGTTTGATTTCTGGGTTCCTCCTAACCAGCCCAAGTGTTCTTGAACGAGACACTGAACCTCTTATTGCTCCGGACGCTTCTCAGTGGCTACCAACAGCTTATGGTTCATACACAATGGGCTAAATGCAGAGGATTAACTATTTCCTAGAAAGGATCAACAAAGTTTTCTAATATTTTAAAAACAGCGATTCTGACTTTGGTGCGTTTTGTGTTGGTTCTGCAGATGTGCGAAGTTGTCATCTTGATGGTGACGAGGCCAGGCCTCATGCAAGAGGCTGAGTGAACAGATCTGATTAATGGGGGAAGGCAAGTATTGAAATCCTCTCCCAATCCTATTCAAATCTGTAGTTTTTAAGGAAATAAAAAACGATCTTAACAGGTAGTCATAGTCTTTTCAGATATTAATGAATCTTCTCACTATTGCATACACAATATGGATTTCTTCCATTAAAACAGCGATTCTAAGCCTTTAAACCTTTTTTCTCAGTGAGGGAAAAAAGCACATGCGGCGCACGTCCTCTCCTTTTCAGCATCAGTAAATCTGTGATCGTTATCGTGGTGTTTGAAAAACAGCTGTGAATGTGCATTTATCAGAATTACTCACACCTGGCATGACCTCTTTGCACTCGGATTTGGCCTTTCTGAAACAATTCAGTCAATTCCTGTTCCTAGATTGCTTAATTCTGCTTTTGTAGAGTACCCCCCCCCTTTGCTCTGTTAATGGCTTGCTTGGCACATATTTTGCACCAGTTACAGCTGCCTCTGACAAGACTCTCTATCTTGTTCCCCTCCCTCTGCTACTACCTTCCTCTTCCGATATACTGATTCTGCCGGCCATCTCATCGAATACTTACAGAAAGAAGTAAATGTATAAGTCACAAAATGCCAGAAATTTAGTCTGTTTTCTTAAAGACTTGCATATATGAGAGTTGGGCTTGATGTGTGGATTTTGAAATTGTGGTACTTAATGAGTAATATGGCTGATTTTTCTTACTGGAATATTTTGTAACGTATTGCAGTGTTTTCTGAAATGTTTTAAAAATGTGTACGTTAATGACTCAGGAGAGAAATGACCATCTCTGATAAAAGTGATTTAATTAAAAAAAAAGCAATAAATAGATTTGTTTATTTCTATTGGGTGATTTGCTTAGGACCAGTTTAAATTTTCAAGATGTATTTACAACCTGATATCAAAGATCCATGTATTTTCCCATTTCTCTAGACTATGTTGATTGCTACAACTCTCTCATGTATACATATATATGTGTGTGTATACAAAAGGGAGAGAAAGAGAATTTATGCAATGCCATATTTTGATAAAGAACTGTCTCTAATGTGGCCTTCACTCCTATAGTTGGGGTCAATAGAATCACTTATTATAATGCAAGCTACTTCAATAGAGCCACAAGCTGCAGGCATTATAATAAGCATCTATTTACTATATACTTGAATGAATATCAACATAGAATGCATTATGTATATTCACTGGATTACAACAAATTGCATATTATTTGGTTTGGTGTAATTAATACTGATATGCTTATATAGCCTTTTCCACATGAGTTGACTTGACTGTAAACCCAGCCCTTGGAAATAGGACCTCACTGTGACCTGCCCCAAGGTCCAGTTGAAATGCAAATCAGGACAGTAAGTGTATGGAGATGAGCTATAAGTGAAAACTGAAGTCAAACATCAAATATAATTTTTGCATACGCAAACTTCAATGTCCAATAAGCTATAACGGTGCTTAATAGGTAATAAACAAGGCAGATTCAAAGTTTTGGCATTATCTCTTCTTTCTTTTTCTGTGGAAAAAAAAAGGTGTCCAGATACAAAAGAGAGGTAGTAATACTTTCCAATATATCAACAGCATTAAACTGATAAAAACTGATAGCCGAATAATGCAAGATATATTTCTGGGACACAGAATATCAAGTGTTTTATGATACTTGGGGTTGTAGATCACTGTCTGGAGCTCAGTCGATTGGCTGGCTGAACAATGGTGCTGGTAATTACAGCTCATAATATTATATGGTCATTTCAGCAAAGGGCTCTGCGTCTGAAGACCTGGCTTGAGCATTGGAGACACACTGCTCTTTAACAACACTTTGAATGACCTGTGCATGGATTTTCTGCTCTTAACCGAAAATAACATGTTCCACTGGCCTTTTCAAATCTATCGCAGCGCTACGTGTCCCATTATTCTGCTTTGTTTGGGCAAGGGTTTGTTTTTAATGACATTGAATTTTTCATAATTTTCCATGATTTTCAATTCTGGAGCCATATCATGCACAATCATCAGACTCAACAGTGGGTCTGTGATGCAGTTTTCCTGGCAGGTCAGCAACACTTCACAAATAAGTTTTTTCCTGCACAAGGTGTTTCTTTGCAAACTATTTTTACCAGGAAAATCAATCGCTTTTATTCCTGTAATAAACTGTTAATATATTGCAGCAACCATTCTTCCACTTCTCTGTATGCGGCTATCCATTTTGTTTTTGAATCTTTTTTTTTTTTTATGTAAATTTCATGTGGAGTGTTATCTTGGGGTCATCTCATGTTTTGACCAAAACACAGACAGTCCAGACCAGATCGGAGCTCCTCTAAAGTGCAAAAACCATGACAGATATATGGATATTTTTAAGGGCTGCCTTCAGAGTAACCAAATACCTTTCATACGATTACAGTTGTACCCCATCTGACAACAACACTGTTGCAGAAAATACAAAGATAATATTGTAATTCTTTATTAGCCACACCTCTCAAATTGCTTATTAATTCAGAACAATTTATCAGCAAATCACAGGGTACCTATTCTATACAAACGGGTCTGTTGACATGTTTGCGCCAACCTGCGACAGTACAAACTAAGCTTTAGAAAGGGCAAGAGTGGTGATGTAAGTGACTTTGAGTGTGGTGTGGCTGTTTGTGCCAGATGTCCAGAGTATTAGGGAAACTGCTGATGTACTGGAATTTTTATGCAAAACCATCTCTGGGGTTTACAGAATGTAGCCTGAAAAAGTGGAAAATATCCAGTGAGGGGCAGTTCTCTGGGTGAAAGTGCCTTGTTGATGCCAGAGGTGAGTGGAGAATGGCCAGATTGGTTCAAGGTGAAGGAAAGGACAACAACTCAAGAAAACACTTGCTGCAATGAGAAGAACAGACTTCCATCACTCAATGAAGAGTAAATCAACAACTTTGCGGCCGCAATATGATGCTATCTTGGTGGAACAGACCAACATCTCTGTGGTATGTTTCAAGCATCTTGTTGAAAATATATCCTGAAGAAATAAGCACCTCTGAAGGCAAAAGAGGGTCAGCCACAGTACCAGCATGGATTAAGTATATTGCCACTGAGGGTATATTACACTCTTTAAAATAGCAGAAGGTATTAATCCATTGCTTGACTTAATGAAAATCCACAATGGTGTGCACGTTTTAGAAGAAAATGGAGCCTCAAGTGTCTATAGACATCCAGCTGAATGTTAGATGGCCATGCGACATGACACGCCTTGGACTCATCGGAACAGGGCTGGTGTAATGCACGAACGGAGGGAAAGCCATTCCAACTAATAAATAAAGATATGATTTCTTTCCAGCAGGACTATCAAGCCGACACAGAGGGTCTGGAGGGACTGGACTTGAGCTAAATGCTGTAGTTTGCCTTTATTTACTCTATTAATACACGGCAGTTTTTGTGTTGTCAGGATTTTACTCATATAATTGATTTGTGTGTCTGGACTCAGAAATGTTTGTATCACATTTGTACCGAGCAACTACAATGTAATTGATAGTTGAGCCAATAAGTCAAATCGAAACATTTTATAGTTTATGAAACATACAACAGTAGTGAACTCATAAAATGAGCAGGGATTTGGATTGGATGGTCATGATGGACAGGAGATTTGCCTCTGAAAACATATTTGAAGCCTCTTCAACAAGCGATGATTCGGTTTGATGTTTGTTTGTCAGAAGACGTCTCTCGTGTTTATAAGACACGTTTATTATCTTATCAGTTTGTAATATAATTTCCTCAATGACAAAAATACAACTACACTTCAACGGTTTGGAAGAATACATTGCTGTTATTAACTGACATGATGTTCCATCTGTTTAATGGGACTGACTCAAATAAGTGGTTATATAATGAGCTACATTATCTGAAAGATGACGGATGACAGTGACATATCCAATTATTTGATTAAAATAATCTTTCAACAGGGATCTATGCTTCATCTTTGTGGACATTTATTTCAAATATTTTTGAATCAGAAATACTGCTTGGACAGTTGTGCATATTTTTTGGGGGGGTTTGCACAAGCGAGATTGTTTTGAGTGTATGCCTGATAACACACTTGAATTTCACATTTTGATTTTTTATTTTGATTGTGATGCTATACTTCAAACAGAAAGAAACAAAGGTTGTTAAGGATCAGTTTTCTTAGAATCATTCGGTTGCTCCTCCTCAAAATGTACAATTCATTTTCGAAGGCTTTGCAGGGATATATGGTCATGCAGGCGAGTGCAAGAATGGTTATATTAAAGGGTCAGCCACCGCGAACTCCCAGAATGTGACCAGAGAACCTATGAAGTATTTTAATTGCTGTCATTAATCAACTGTATTAATCTTGAAAGCTGCCCTTGGAAAAAAATACTAGTCACGCATGTTCCTTTCAGCAAAACATGTTACATGTAACTCCTATGTCGGATGGATCAGTAAGGAAAATGTATGCTGTCTGTGGTAGGTCATGAAGCAGGATGTTTTGGTTATTTTTTGCCAAAGTTCATTTTTAGGAAACGCTGACCCTAAATTCTTTTCAAATTCTTTTCAGCTCCATCAAGTCAGATCACTAAAAAAGAAATTGTCTTGCAATGTGTGTGACCAGAGACGAAAAAAAGATGTTTGTGTGTTGAGTGCTTATTTGCTTCATGTGGTCCAATTCCACATTGGGGGTCCTTAGTGCTGTGGTGAAGCTCTCTCCTTCATCACTGCATATTTTCCCAGATCAATAAGATGAAGGATATCAGAACAAACATAATAAAAAAAAGTCGAGTTTATATTTTTATTTTGTTTCATATCATGCAGAATAGACGTTCCCGATCAATAAATCAATCAAGCAAATATTTGACGCATTCAGATGAGGAAGAGAAGAAAAAAAGCTTTTGTATCAGCTGTGGCAGACGCAATATGAATTTTATGTTCTTTCCATAGCAGCTGTATTAGACATATAATAACTATTATATTACTGAGAATAGTGTCCCAAAAAACAAAACCCTTCCTTCCATTACAAGTACGTACAACTGCTGATCAGCCATGTGATTATGATGTCTGATGAAAGTGGAAGAGTGATGGTAAAGTGGCCCTTGACATGATGTCATGGGTTTTTCTTTTAAAGCAGAACAACTGTGAAATCAGAGGAATATGAGCAACTTTGAGAGCCAAATTATGAAGGCAAGACATTCGGAGCAGTGCTTCTCAAACTGACAAACAGCAGCACTCAGACTACTCCTCATTTTATGGCTAATGGGGCTCCATCGATGGAAACATGTCCAGGGCACCCTTCTCCTGTCTAAAACCTAAAAGCACATTGAGCACATGACCATCGGAACTGTATCAGTCTTTTTTTTTTTTCAAGGAGCATTTGCGTTGCTTGCTGAGGGAAGACATCTCAGCAGGAATGCATGAGGCAAAATAATGTTTTAGTAAAATTTATGCTGGGAATTCTCAACGACCGCTGTGGCTCTTTCATAGACATGTACCTCCCGACAGAAATATGATTGCACACCATGATTAAAAAAGTGTTTCAGGAATGGGTTTTGGAGAACGCAGCAAGTCTGTGTTCCCTTTTGCATCTCCAGACTGGGAAACATATTGATCCATGGAGGCCAAACCCCACAAGTTAAAGGAAAAGGTCTTCTGCCAACATTTTGGTACCATAGCAAGTCTCCACAGGTCTCATGGAGTTGGTGCCCGAATGGTCAAGACTGCTTAAATAGCAAATCGACTTACACAATATTAGCTAATTCGACATAATTTTTTGGTTGATATGCGAAGGTAACGTCATCAAGTAATTATTTTTATTTTATTTCTTTTTTAGATTTCAGAGTTAGTACCATATCTGCAACTTCAAGGTGGCTACCTATTGATCGCTGATCTCTTCTGTGAATTATGTTAAAGATAAGGTTATCATTGTTTTCTGCAAGGACATGGAATATCCCTGCTGAGAATGTTAAACTTAAGCATTTCTCAACATTTCAGTTATAAATGTAGGAAAGAACAAAATGTCAAGGGGGAAAAATGCCTTTATCTTCAGAATATGTTGACAGAGGGATAAATAAGATCTTACCACCAAAGAAATCTATTTCTCAAACATTTTGGATGTCCACCTATTTAATGACTTTGGAGAGTTTGGACAAAACTGATTCTTGGAGAGATTGGATGATGCCAGACAGATTGTTAATACTTTTTATCTCCTGTGCTTCAAATGACTCCTGTTTCCCTGCATCTCTAACACAAACCTGACCGTCCACTCTGCACCACAATGCCAGCCTGCCACTACAAAAAATCCTTCATCTCTAGATCTCCTGCAAAAGATATTGATGATTAAAAAAACATATTAATTAAAAAATCTGTATCAGGATGAAATGGACAAGAGTAAGGCAGACATTTTGTGTAAAGATGTTTTTTCTGTTTGTGCTATGAATGTGTTTTCTTCTTCCTTTTGGCTGCTCCCCTTTGGGGTCACCACAGCAAATTGTCTTCCTCTATCTAACCCTATTCTTTGCATTCATTTATCTCTGCCAAATAACATGTCCTCTTTTATTCCATCCATAAATCTCCTCTTTAGTCTTCCTCTAGGCCTTTGCCTTGAAGTTCCAACATCAGCATCTTTTTTTCCAATATATTCCCTCACCATCTTCTGTACAGCTCCAAGCCATCTCAGGCTGACTTTATCTCCATAACATCTAACGCTTTCTGTCCCCCATGAAGTCTTGCAACAGAAAAACAGTTGTCGTAAGATAAAGATAGGTATGAAAAAATGACAGCACCGAATAGAAAATAGAAAAATGATAACTAGTTCTCAGAATTAAGATACCGTTTTGATCCTAAAAGTCACAGAGTTTGATAGGTCATTGCCAAATGACAACAATTTTACTTCAACAATTTAATAGGGGGCAACTCAATGAAATTGAAAGGATTCCGTTAAAATTATAAATACTGGTGGTTTCTCTGGGTTTTGTCGTGACAGGTATTGGACTACTAGTTGATTTCACAAGTGAAAAATAAATATGTGTAATGGGATACGTATTTGCCATATACAGGATTAGATCTGCTCAATTCTACCCTGGGTATAAAGCATACAGTGGAGTGAAGTGAGACAGTGGGGGTCTAAAAGACATGTTGACATATTTCTAAGCACCACACACGGATTCAAAGTCATGGAAAGCACATTTTCTTGTAGTGTTCTTAAGACTCCTCTTAACCCTGATACCTCTTCATGTTTCTCTTTTCCAAGCATCTCACTACACCCCATATAACAGCATAGTAACAGTCTTGTGGGGAATTTGCTAACATACTGGGAACAAAAATCTGTCTTGAAATATGAAGGAAATGGATTTGATATATAGAATGAACTTTAGCATTTAATTTGACAATTAAATAAACACAAGAAATCAGATGTATAACATAGTCTGGTGTCACATGTTGACAGATGCTCCATGACTTTCCTTGTAGTTTAGACCTGATTGCTCATAGGTCCTAAAATTACTGACAATAAAATATCCTACGTTTTAATCATCACCAACTGATTTTCCATTTTCAAAACAATTAAAATATGAATGCAGTCGACTGTATCATCGTTTTCAGCCCCGACATTGACAACTACGTACAAAGAAACATGTTGGTAATAAAATGACGACCCGATAACCTTTATATTAACGTGAGCATGCACAACCTTTAAGGTCTTTTGTTGGGTTTATGTTGTCATTTTTGGCAAAAAAAAAGAGTTTAGTATTCACATTTTTTCTGCCAAAAATGAAAACATAAACCCAACAAAAGACTTTGAAGGCTATGTGGGTCAGTAAAAAAAAGGTTTTCTCAGAGCCATTTGCATCAAATTAAAGTAATTTAACCAGCATATTGGAATGCACAAAATAAGATGTTCATGACATGCAACACGACTTGCAGTAGTCTTGCACATAGCCATTGCACTGCTTGAAACAACTAAGTATCTTTCCTGTTCAGTTATTTATTATTTCCATTGTATCCATGTTTTTTTTTTTTAAACATTTGAAATCCTGGTACTTGCGTCCATTTTCCTTCGGTTGAGTAAGCATGAGGGCTTGCTTTCTGACAATAGTACATTTTTATACATTTTAACATATTGTTGATTTCTTTGACCAGATTGTTGACAAGTCAATAATTTCCCCTTTAGAGGATATTAAGTATTTTTCTCTGTGGGTAATATTGCATTTACCCCTTTGCTACATTGCTGTGATAATCAGAGAATTAAATTCAGTGTTTTGGTTAACAGCAGATGAGTGCAGTGCAGTTGCACGGTTCAAACATTTGATGTCTCTTTCTGCGGATGGCAGAAATCGTAAGACTAAATGTTGCACAATGTAAAAAATAATAAATGTCTTTTTACAATGTGTGAATAAGGGCATCAGATACCCCTTTCTAGTTCCCATTCTATTCAGTTGCATTGTAGGCATAGAAATTGTTAGACAATGTTACCATTGAAAAGTGTGATAGCAGAGAGAGGGAGTGTGTGCTGCCTCACAGACTGACTGATAGGTCACAGACCCAGGGGGGTGAAGGAAAAAAAAAGCTCCTATTAGTCATGTTTTATCTTGTGAAAAAGGAAGGAAATTTTAGGCAAAGCAAACCTGAACTGCCTCAGCAGTAGCTGAGTCCTGTGTGATTTCTTTGTCATGCAATGTATTTAAAACCAATTAAATTGTATATTAAATATCAGTTACTTTCCCAGTATCTTCTCTGCCATATATTTGTAAGTAATGCTGGAAGTATAGTCTTTATCGGAAAAAAGAAGCAGAATGGCTGTTTGAATATGAAGGTGTTGCAACAGAGGGATTAGATGGTGTGATGGAAAGAGTGATTAGATAAAACTCCAATGTTATGAGGAGGGAAGTAAACTATGATTTTCAGTCAAACATTCATGTACATGTAGGACTCGAATTCCTTTATATCTTGTTTTGAAGATGTTGTACAAAAGTGTGTGTGACTGACAGAGTGAGAAAGGTGAGAGATAGTGGCTGGTTGTTGATGTAAAAGCATCCTATAGTGCTAGGACTTTGACATTTATAACAATATAAATAGGAAACCTAATGCAGTGGATGTTTGAAAAGACGTTTCTCATTTTGAGTTCAAGACCAGTAAACATTTCCATCATGGGGAAGTGAGAATGAAATGGTCAGATCCACCAAACACAGATTAATAGTTTAATGATACAACACTACATTCTGCTCTGCAACCAGACCAACAATGAAAAGGTCTCCGTGAAATGCCTCTTTTTCTCTTTCTCATTGTTTAGTTAGTGTTTCAGTACATTATGAACAAAATGCTAATCTATTGGTGGTAAAAGTGATTGGATATTTTTTTCTTCTCAAAAATAGGTTGTAATGGTTTTAAAAAGAGTATCAAAATGCTACGTCCTTTGCCTAGATAACAAGATGCCCCCTCTAATTCCACTCTTACCTTGTATTATAATATTTGACTTGATACATCTTATTTCTAGTGAGTATTACTTTACATTTCCTTCAATGGTTACAAATGCTAGTTTGTAGCATGTTACCCATTATTTATCCATTATGAAGACTGTTTTAATGCCTTGATCTGCTGATGATGTGCAAAAATGCTTGAAAAATCAGACAATAATTGTTTCTTTTTTTGTTAAGTGAGAGACACAATAACTGTATAAACTTGAAGGCCAAGATCTCTAGCTGTGGGGGTCCAGTTTAAATGTCACATTAACATCTATGCTGTGCCATAAGTACTGTGACATTCTCGCTGGTACATCTTTCATATCTCTGTCTCATTAAAAGACTAATGTGTCAGTGAATTCCTAAAATCCTAGTCTACTATGTTTCTATGTAATATTAATTATAGTATTTGTTTTATCCAGAGTTCATTGACCTGGTATGTTCCGCTTGTTTATGATACTTACCATTTTGTTATGGGCATTTTGAAAGGGGCTTTGACCTTTTCCAAATTTCAGCTCTCCACTTGACCTTTTTCTTGGAAACTGCACGCATTAGCTGAAGATGCACATGTGTTCACTCTTCTTGAATGTCATGCCTGGAAGCACTACTGGTCTTGTGTATCTGCAATACACCCGTCTCACTCTATAACGACTCAACACAATGCCAGTAAACCAAACATAAAATTCCTCAAAGCCAACTGAAATGTCTTTTGCAGGATGCTATCATACACTTCATGTTTCAAGGAACAAACCATCATGTGCTTTTTGTCTTATATGTGGTTTTGTCTTGAAAATCAATTGGGTACTATAGATAATGCTCAATGGACTGCTGCTCATCTGCAGTAGTCTTGGGTACAGGTCATACCCAACCTGCTACAACCTGCAATGATACCTGGGAATGAAGGTGTTTCAATGTCCTATTCAGCACCCTGTGCCGGCATTGCACAAAGAAGCCAAAGCCTTGTCTGCGGCAAAATAACATATTTAGATTCATCTGTTAACTGGTTGTTATGCAGTGCAAGGTTCTCAGTTTGGTCATGGCCAATGTGCCAAAGGCACTTTGATGGGGTTTGCTTGTGTTTAGTATAACTTTGGATCTGCTGGAAGTTAAATATTCTTTTACTGTCCTTAATCCTGAAATCATTTTTCTGTCCATCACTAGCAGAAACACCATACTTTTGAGTTAGAGTTTTTTGCTTTTTACAGATAAAGCAACCAATGTGTGAAACCCTTCCATTCCTTTTCATGGTATGTCTGCATAAACTGACTTATGCAAATAGACACACAGGCATGTACCATCTTTGTCAGCTGTCAGCCTGTCATTGTTAAATATTTGTTTCAGTGTCTGTACTGATTCCTCTCTTTGTTGCAACTGTTTTGACACAATTCATGCTAGTCAGTTTACATTGTGGATGAAAATACCTGAGTGTATTTGTTTGACTTCTAAAGTGATGTCCCTTTCTTGGAATTGACAGAATGCTACTGCAAGACTATATTATTAGTAATAAACATAATTGTAGAAGTTGTAGTGTCAAGAAACTAAAGATTATCGTCAGAGATTTGATTAAGTGTGTTGAAAAACAAAATTTATCTCCAAAACAGTAGTGGGAAACATTGCAAAGGTGTTCAGTCTGATACTGAGACAGAGAACTTCTGGCTGACTGGCTCTGCAATTTCCTAAAAAGTATTTATAAATTCCCTTGGAGTTTAAGACAGGATTCAGTAAGTAATGGCATGGCAGGTCTTATAGTACCATGTGATCCCCTTTAGCATGTTGGTGACAAAATAATTTTCTATGATACCCAAATGGTTAATGGTGCACCAACAGAATAAGTAAGATGTAGACTGATCAAGCAACATTTCCTCTGAAAAAGTTAAATTCAATACATCGACCACTGGAAGACTAAGGTAACCAAATTCTGTCAAGAGATATTGGTGAAACTTTAAGCACATTGAAAGTGTATCAGCAATGGAAGTTGTTTTTACTCTTCAACTGTAATATGCTTGCATAGCATAAGATGTGCAGACTTAACAATTCCAAAGCTGAAAGTAAATTAAGAAAGTGAAGTAAGAAAAGTTTTTGCTCTAGCTGCAGGTCTTTTCCCCCCAATTTAGGTCAGAAATCCATTGTAGATCTGACTTACAGCGCATATTGTCCTATTAACTGTTCAATATGGTGTTAATAACTCTATAGTCATGGCTAAGTTGTTTAATCAGCAGGTATGCCTGCCTCATCACATTCAAATGGAGGATTAATATGATTTCACTCCCAACCTCTAGTCATCTCAGAAAATACAAAGGACAGGTCCTTTTTTGATTGAAAAATATGCAGACATTCAAATGTTTGAGGCAGAAATAATGAGACTTAAGAGAGCAATTTTAACAGTTACCTTACAAGAGCAGTGTATATATAGTGAATCTATTGGCAAAATACACACAATAGGATATGCATACATATATATCCATATCTTATCCACTTGTGGATTTTTGTAACATTGAGCACAAAGTAATCAAAATGTGTTCCATGTAAACTACCAGATCAAATGACCCTAATATACATTTTGATAGACATGAGAGCTGTAAGAGCTTTGACATGCAACAAGAAGGTTATTACATGATCACACATCAGAGTCAAGCAACCCACTTCATTGTTGTTGGAAAATTTTAGTTTAAGATAAATGCAAATTCATCTAGTTGTTGTTTTTCTGAGCTGTGAATATAAATCATCATTGAATAACCCCTTCATGAATTAGCACCTTATTTTAAGAGTTGGGTATCCATAAACATGTGATGCCAGGGTCAATGTTGTTTGTGTTCTGAGCTGCAGTCAGGGTTTTCAAAAGCAAAATGCTCCAATTAGATGGTCCAGACTGAGTGCCTCAGAAGAACCTTGATGCATAGCAAAGGAGCAGGCGTCAAGCCTGAAAATCAAGATTGTGGCAGTCTTCTGGAACCAAGCCTGGAAGAGGACATTGTCGACAATTACCAGGTGGTCAGGACTTATTTCATTGTGCTCAGTCAGGTATATCCTAGTACAGAAAAAACAATCTGAACTTGCAAACCGCAGGGAGAAAGTCGAGGACTGTGTACTGACGGCAAAGACAGATAGAGCCCTGAGTGCATCTTCCTGTTCCATGGTGCTTTAGGGCTTACAAATACCCCCTTTCTGTCTGAGTGGAGGCTGGAGATGGTGTTGGAGGTTAAGCAGTAATGACTAGCTTAAACAATATGTCCCCCCAGGGCCCAGGGGTCGCATGGAAGCTGCTGATATGTACCAAAAAGCCAGAGGGCTGGCAGCCTCAGTTGTTGTTGAAGCAAAAACCCAACACCGGTTTGAGTTTGAGAGAGGTCGTGGAGAGAGGCCTATGGTTGGCCTTAAAGGAATTCTAGCATACAGTCAGAAAACTCATGAAAGGAAAATGGGGCTTGGACCTGCCCCCCCTGTGGTAACTGGGGGAGGAGACCTGTGGACTTCATCGTTGGATGACGTCAGGATCTCTTTGAAGAACTCCCAAACCTTAATTATATGCCATTCTTGGAGAAGGCAGAGCTGGAAAAAAGTGATTAAGTGTTGTCTATATCCCTGGTTGAGGTCAGTTAAGAAGTCAGAAGCTCTTCAGTGACAAAGCATGGATGACATTTACCAAGAGATGCTGAAGGACACAGTGGAACTGTCTGGGCTGACATGCCTCTTCTGTACTGAATGGAGGTCAGGGATGGTCCCTATGGGCAAAGTTGGGTTTGCTCCGATCCCGAGGGGATCACAATACTCAGAACTCTTGGTCAAGTCAATGCCAGAGAGCTGGAAAGTAGTCTTGGGCAGAGAAAATCCAGAATTCGAAATGAATGTGAAACAATGGTCCAGCTTGTCACCTTTAAGAGCTCCTTGAGAATTTGTAGGAATTCACTGATTTGGTCTGCATGTGTTTTTTACACCTATATAAGCTTAGAATCCTCGACAAGAGACCCCAAGAGACCCACTTGAAATAAGCCAGGGTGATTATACATCTCATCTGATTGGAACTGTCTTTAGACCCCTTCGTCACTCCCAGAGGAGTATGGCACATCACCTCTCCTTCATAAATCTGCATAACTTCTGCCTCTGCCAAACTTGAGTGTAAAACTTTATTTGAACTATTCTTGACATCCTGTATTTTTGGGATTTGTGCACAGCACCACCAAAAAATATCCATTGTGTGTTTGAGGCAGTTGCTAAATTTAAATTTTGATAAGATACATTAGATGATTTGATTAGATGATTGAAAACTGAAACCTTTGTTAGACGACCTTGAATATCACTCTTGTTTAAGTTCATATCTTGCTGATGATTTGATTATACTTTGCAATGTCTAGAAGAACACATAATGCCATTACTTTTGTTTTGTTCTATTATTTTAGTACAGCAAAGGTCAGATAAAAGTGAAGAGTATTTCCATCATCACTTTATTGCCCAAAGTTGCACACAGATGTCCCCGACACAGTACATTGACAGTCTCCTTGTTTTGTCTCTGAGTCGCCCCCCTGGAACAATTGGGGTCATTGAACTCTAGTGAAGGGCAACACAACTATTGCCTAATATTCACTGAATGACAACTCATAGCCTCTTTCGCTGTAAGTAAATTATTTCTAATTATTTCCGAAAATTATTTCTAATTACAAATTTCTATGTCAATATTCTAATTCAGCAAATGTTTGCTCAGTGAAACATTCAGCTCTGTAAAAGAGTCATGTTTAATACAGTAGCTCTGGTTGCAGGTGATTTAATGAAATTATGATTTCTTCCATTTGTCTAAATGGCAAATGGTCTCAACTTGTAAAGGTTTTATATATCTTGTGGTTTCAAAGCACTTTACACTGGATTACATTCACATATTCACACTGATGGTAGCAGAGCTGCCACACAAGGTACTTACCCGCCAACAACAGGGAGCTCAGTATCTTGCCAAAAGGACACATGCATGCAAACAGGAGATGCGTTCTGATTTTAGGGACACCCTGCTCTACCAACTGAACCAAAGCTGTGATCAAACATATATCATGTATTTACATACAAAAAATAAATGAATTAATTCAACAAATAAAGGAAAAAAAATAAAGAATGAGCATCCTATAAAATATCAGATTTGGTGAATGCCCCATTGAATGTCATGCCTGGAAGCACTATTGTAGCTTCACTACGCTTCATTGATAAAGAAACATAAAGGTCTGGGGGATCCTGTTCAAATATGCTGCATTTAACAGCAGGAAAAAACATCCTGAAGACCAAGGCTGGAGAACACATTCAACCAAACCGGTGGGGCTTTGAGACAAAATGCAACCATGACACCTGCTGGTGTCGGGTTCTGCTATCCAAACGCTTCTGTGCTCCAACCCCATCATCCATCCGTCAACCCAGCGGTAGATGTTCTCCATTTGTCAGTGCCCATCAGAACTGGTAGCATCATCAGCACAGGCCTGCTGACCCTTTCAAGAATAAACTCTGAGGAAGTGGGGTTGTAAGAAAATGTCACAGGGGATAAATTGTCGTTTACCTCCTGAGCAAGCTTCAAAAGCCGTAAAGCATGCGGATTACATCCATAACTTTCACTTCTTTGCTTGGAAACTAGTGTTACTTCCTAATGTAGTGTATTTCATTTGGGGAGGAGAACTCAGAGTCAACTGTCAACTGTCAAAAACTCTGAGATGAAGGATATGAAAGACAAGAGGGGGAAAGGAGGGTGGCGGTGTAACAAAAAACAAGTGAGCATGATGGAACATTTCTAAATTATGAGACAAAGATTATCAAATTAAAACAAACAATTAGACTGATTAGAAATACATTTCTCTAGTGGATAGTTATTCCTCTATGCACCAGTCCAAACATCCCAATTACCACACTCCAGTTACCAAGCTTAATGACGGACGTCTTATTTGACGAGCTGTCAGTTGCTAAATCAGCCAAATTCGAATGTGCTCACTCCATCACACAAACATTGAAATAACTGCATTTTGGCAATCTACTGTGCAAAAATATTTTTCCCTTGCCTGTAGCGGACACAAAGGACCACTTTGGCTTGATGCAAAGCAGCCAGCCATGATCATTATCATACGATCAATACAGCTGAACTGTGTAGACATTCAGACTACTTAAGACTAGTCAAGGTGAACAGGGATACGTGCTCAAGGCAGGGAGGCGATGGCTGGTGAGAAGAAAACACCGGAGTATGATTAAACACGGAAAAAACAACAATAACTAATACAGAAAACTCAATTAATTTCTCGATCCGTGGTGGATTCAGGAAGGCATGTCGAAGCGTACCAATCATAATCAAACAGATCGATTCTTTATGAGCCGATGTGGAATTAATTGAAACATTATCAATTTTCTAGAGAACATAAAGTAAATCAATATTTTATATACATCTAATTTTGCTTTGGGACCGAACAGCTTCCCCCTTTAGACTTGAAATTGGATTTAAATATAATTGATGGGTCAGCACATCTGAGATGACAGTAACAGCTGATGAGGTTAAATGTGACTTCCAGCCAGCCCCCGCAAAAATGCATTTTCACAATAAATCCGCAGTTATTAAGACCAGCCATTCATTTGGATTAACTTTAACTTGTTAAGCGCGCACAGGTTGCACGGAAAGTTCAGTCCCTCATACATGTTGCGTCCTCTGGACACTGTTTGGCAGGAATGTGCACGTCTTTGTCTCTCTCCTCGGCAGGTTTGCAGGGGTCTGCAGGGAGGGCAGGCCGGGCTGTGGCCGTGGAGACGGTCTGATCGCGCTCACTCCTCGCTGTTTGGCCGTTTCTCACCCCCCTCCGTGCCACCCCCCACCCCCCCCACACACACCCCACGACGCCCCCCACCCCCACCCCCACCCCAACCTCCTCTGTCTTGCTCAGTGTGCACGTCTCCTCCGGCGAGTGCACAGCGCATCTCAGTCAGTCCCCTCTCCCGCCTCACACACACTCATACACACACTCTCAAACCAGGATGGATGTTGCCTCTTAGAAGAAAAGAATTGTCCTCCAGCAGTTGTCGAGTTTTGCCCTCATTCAGGGGGTGAAGCGAGGGCCGAAACCAACCTTTGAACCCCCGTTTTCTCCCCCCCGCCCCCCCCCACTTCTCGCCTCCCTCCCCCCCCATTTTGCTCAGACAAGTGTCGGACAAAGAGCCCCGGGATGATGACAGCGGTCGGGCTGCGTCCACGCGTCCTGCTCCTGCTGGGCTTCATCTCCGCCGCGTCGTGCAGCCCGTCCGCGTTCACCGAGGAGCCCTCCGAGAGAGCCGGGAAGGCGGACGGCTACTGCGGTCGGATCCTCCGGGCTCAGAGCAGCAGGAAAGAGGGCAATAACGAGTTCCGTCTCCGGGTGGAGGGAGACCCGGAGAAGTACCAGCCCGGGAGCACATACAGAGGTTGGTGTCGGATTTACGAGCGTTCATGGGCAAAATCCACCCGCAGCGTGCACGGCTTGCTGGGCATGCAAGTTTCAGCAACTTTCTGAGAGTAGACTTTGAATGGTTTATCCTTCAAATGAAACCCCGTGTGCTGAGTCAGTCTTTACTGCTAGAGACAATTGGAGATTCTGCACATTTGAAGTGTGTGTTCGTGTGTGTGTGTGTGTGTGTGTGTGTGTGTGTGTGTGTGTGGAGTGTAATTTTTTTTTTTTTTTTTTTACACTCAAACCTAAATTGGGGATGATGCGCGAAAAACAAAGCACATTTAAAATCCTTAAGTTTCTCTCCTCTACGAATCTGACTCTTGCAACATCTATAGGATTAATCTCATTGGCTCATTGCTTTCACTCGTTATGTCTGACTTGGGCATTGTTATATCAAATGCATAGTTACACTTTCCATAAACTACATAGAGCAATATTGAATGTATGATAATATTCTCAAATCGCTTCTAGAAAAACTAAATTTTTCCCTCAAAGTTGATGAGCATTCAGGCAATCTGGCACACAATTTGAATGTGAAATATCATCCTCGCCAACTGCCTGGCTGCGGGTGAACGAGTATAAATGCCGTTATCAGTGTAATCCTCAAGAACAGAGGGGGGTTTAATTGTGCACAACATGATTACGGTTTGCTGGGCGATGCGAAGTATTCACGTCAGTCAGATTTGCACATTAGGGGCCTTTGGACATGATCACACCATCACACCCTCATCACTATATACCTAACTTTACCCATTTCAATAATAAAATAACGACAATGAAGAACATAATTACGCACACATATCAACTGAGATATAAACAAAGAAATGTGTTAATATGATCACACTGCACTCCCCTGTGTTCACTTCACCATGCACTGCAGACATGAGGCCCTCCTACTGTTTCTTTGATGCAAAAATCATCTACGACTCCATCATAGCACATCTGCCCCAGCG
Organism: Fistularia commersonii; assembly: GCF_037954325.1. NCBI lineage: Eukaryota > Metazoa > Chordata > Actinopteri > Syngnathiformes > Fistulariidae > Fistularia > Fistularia commersonii. Next base: position 5,425,070 of record NC_141310.1, on the reverse strand, counting down.
ACTATATCCCAACACTAAAACAACTTATTGAACTCAATCTCTCCTTTAATGAAACACTCATTATTTATTTACTCATTGATGAAAAGTCAGAGAAATTTGCAGCAGCTCAGCAGCTGAGGAACACTTCGATCCGCTCGTGTTTAAGGAGCGCGAGGGCTCACGTTGTTAGATGTGATTTTCGCCTGACCTACACGGTGTTTCGAGAGGGGGATTTCTGTGTCCTCATATTCGGCACACAAATGTCGGTTTCTTTCAATAAAACTACGTGTTTACACAATGGGCAGACTCCAGGCAACTGCCTACATCATGGATGCCTGGAGCAGAGACTGAGGTTATGGAACGAGAACTGAAGTTCAAATTTGTCTTTCTGTGACAACTGATGCCTGCCGCCACTCTTGTTTGCTTCCATCCAGTGAGTCTGATTGCGTCCAGCCCCTCCTACTTCAGAGGCTTCACCCTCATTGCTTTGAAGGTGGGCGCAGAAGGAGACAAAGACGAAGACTATATTGGAAATTTCCAGGTGAGAAAGCAGAAAAATGCGTAACTGCTGTTATTGTTAGATATCAGGATTGTCTCTCTGTCTTATGGTGTTGTAACATGTGAGGTTATTTTAATGAAGCACGACTCACCCTTACAGGCTAATAAACCTCTGAGTTTGTCAGATTTCCAAGGGACCTTAATTTAAAAGGAGAACAATGGAAATCAAGACATGACAATATCATCATATCAAGATGTCTATCTGACGTCTTTTTAATTGTGTAAGACTGGAAGGAGTAAAATGACAAATCTTACTGGAGATGTGGGTGATGGTTTCGGTTGGTTGGGGGAGTCAACAGATTTTCTTCGCATAGCCTTCCTGTCTTCACATGTCAGAGTGTGATTATTCTCACCTCACCTTCTCTAATAGGCTTGCTATAGCATATGAAAGGAGTGAAATCTCAGTTCAGCTCCACTGTGTATTGGCTGGCTCTGTGAACATGTAGAGAACTAGAGGAGATGTGCATGTACGAGCAGGTATATAGAGGAAGTCTTGAAACAAAGAGATTAATTGGTCTTTTTTTTATAGAAGCCGATACAGTTGGAGTCGAGCGAAATAGCGGCCTAAATTTGAGAAAGACATTTTGCAAAGAACTAGTGCCCATAAACACACACAATGATCATATTTGCGATGCGTGCAATTATAGTTAGATCGAGGGAGAATACTAGATAGTGGTGTGTTCTACATGTATATTAGTTCAGACAGAGAGAACAGGATACTTAGAAAATAAAATGAAATGATTCCATTTTCATTTATAAAATTCCACACCAGATATAGGGCAGTGCAGACGGATATATACAATGTATGTCGATACCATAACAACAAGATCACACTGTGGAACAGCATTGTATGGTGAAAAACGATCAACTTATGCTCAATATTGCATTCACACGCTTTAAATTCATGCCTGCTCACTGGTTCCTGTTCTGCTCTTGTGGCTTTGTCTTTCTATTCCTTTCCATTAGTTATTTCATCCAAGTCAAGGCTCTAGTTTCAAGTAATTCATAGAGCTTACGTTGTACAGGATGACACCCAGTTGTCAGAGGATTTGAAAAGAACTGAACAATGGAAGAATTATTTTTAGCAGTATCAAAAACAAGCTTAAGTATAATGCTACAGTTTATGTGATATTTGATTATTAAAGGAATATTTCAAGTCAGATAAATAAAACAGCCAAATACCACGTCCTGCGTCAATCTGCAATTGATCTTCTACACCCTTAGAAAGAATTATTTGTTTACATAAAGTACCATTTTGTTTAATGAATCTTTATGATGCATGGGGAGGTTTGCACTGGAACCCTCAGGCTGCAATGATCACAGTTAATGCCATGCTGTGGCACTCTCTGTGAACTTCAGCCTTGAATAAAGGAGGACATAAAAAATCTGGAGCATTTTATTTTTGTCCTGTGCACACCTCACATCTCACTGCCCAGTGTTCAGGCTAGCAAGGTTCTTTCCATTTTATATGCCCTTGCAATAGATTCCATGCTGTTGTTATTTAGTGCTTGCCACGAAAGTGCTCCTCAGCCGTATTGGCACTGAACACCGCACAGTGAATGTTTTTTCCTGAACATCAAATTTGAAACGGTAAACTCTTCATCACCCGCCCACAATAAATTTTCTACGTTCCACACATGCAATTGTAATAGTGGAACTGTGCGCAGAGACTGGTAACAACTTTCGGTGGAGGTTTGACTATGGACATAAAAAGGTGCCATTAAAAGTTAAATGAATAGTTGTGTCAATACTGCTTTTTATAGGGTTAACCTAGCCTCACTCAGCTGCCGGTGGTCTCTCTTCTTATTGCTGGCTCCGTGTGACATAGCAGAAAAAAATAAAGTGCTGCGGAAAGAGATATCCCTCTTGTATCACCCTCTCAGTTAATCTTTTGTGTTTTATGCCCCCCGTCCTGCACGCACGCACACACACACACACACACACACACACAGACACACAGACACACAGACACACAGACACACAGACACACAGACACACACACACAGACTCACACACATACACAACCCATTCTGAAAGAGCTCTGGGTGGGCCGGCATCCAGGCAATGAGAGGGAAGCAAGAGAAAAGCTGCAACAGAAGATGTCAGACTTTATTTAACATACTGCTCATTTGAAATCTGCTGGTGTGCCCCATCTCTGCTTCTGGAGACAGCTCCCGACTTGATGAAAAGCACTTTTATTGAGCCCTCTGTGGCGGTCAGATGCCACAGTGTGTGTATTTTCGTTTGTGAAACAGTGAGTAAACCAGGGGGGTGATGCTTATTGATATCTGATGAGATAACGCTTTCCAACAGGATGAGATGATAGAACATGAGGCTATGTGAAGGTTGAAGGCAGTGCCATCTTTAGGACAACAAGAAGCATAAACATGCATTTAAAGAAACAGACATTATGGGTGAATAGTTTTCACATAAATTGGGCTACAACTCTTACAAAATGGACAGGCTGTCAGTTACATGTCATGAATATTCTTCAAAAAAAACAACCTGACAAAACCTCACTGGTTGCAACACACAGCTCTGGATGCTTGTAAGATAACCGAGGTTACGTTTAGAGGGTAATCTGTCTGAGATGGGCTGTATGCACACTGACATGCACGCTACCACGTTTATCTTTGTTAGGTCATCAGATTTAGTTTCATTCACGATGGACAGTTGAACCCGAACTCTTACAACGTTGCCATCATGTTCAAACGTTACCTTATCAAGGATTTCTGGATCAACTGTGCCAAAACGCCAACACACAAATGCAGATAGACAAACTTTCACCCCAAAGTTTAAACCTTAACTGTATGCAATTCAGCAAAGTGCCCACTAAAGAAGTCTGATAAAACTGTGATTGACTGAAATGTCCAGTCTCTCGGAATGTGCTCCCCATCATTTTTTTAAACTGTGTCTGGTCCTCATAAAGGTAGCTTTGGAAATATGAAACACACACAGACACACGCACATGTACGCACACACACAGACACACACACACACACACACATAATCCGCTTTCAAGGGAGACTCATTCATAACACTGGGTGACAAAGAAAATTCTCTGCTGACAGCTTTATGGAGTCGAGTGAGAAAGTTCCCATTTTTGCTCTGCTGATGTCACTTCCTATGAAAAAGATCTTTGTTCTTAAAACTGTGAACAAAGGTCTGCAGGATGTACCCTTGTTTGAAACCCACATTAATCATCTCATACACTTTTGAAATCAATTGCATTCTCATTATCTAAGGTGTGCACCTGAGCAGAGGTACAACAGGCATTTTGACCATTTAGTTTGACCAAGAGTGAATACCAGCTTGCTTCCATTTATATTACAAGAATTGGTCTCTCATGCATCGTATTCTCGTCTTTATATTGATTTGTTCACTTCGGTTTGCTTTCAAGATGATAAGTTTCCCTCAGATACCTAATTAGTCAACAAGTCAATATCTAGATTTTACAGCTTACTCATGCATGGTGCTGCTGTATTTAAGGAAAAAAAATCCAAATTGTCAATTTTCTTCATGTGGATATTAACATTTTATGCATTCTGTTGGGTGGGTTGGTTCTTCTAATGAATTCATTATGAATAGAGGAAAAGTATATTTTTGATTACTTTTTAAGTAAGTTTCAACAGGATTAAAGAGCATTAAATGAAACTTCCAATTTATATCATCACCAAAACTTCGGATCCTGAAGGTCCGATACATTTCAAGTAATAATAAATGCCTTTTGCTGACATTCAGCAAAAGCTGTTTTTCAGGGGGGGATTTGACAAAGACTGAATAGGTGTAGAGCCGTGTTGACGATGCCCAGTGATTTTAATCCCAATTTGGCAGACTTATTGCCAAACTTCTCCCTTGGCTCTGCTATTCCCATTATTGTCCTTCAGGTTATGTATGAACCAGGTCCAAACCCTGGATTAAAATTTTTGCATAAAGAAATGCATGTGATACACACACACACACACACACACACACACACACACACACACACACACACACACACACACACACACACACACACACACACACACACACACACACACACACACACACACAGGACATTCATATTTCTTTAATTAAAATTGCAGGAGAGAAACACAGTCTTCTAATTCAATATTTTACCCCATATTCAGACTACTTATTTGGGGGATTATTTAGTATGAAATCATTTGCTTTGTCTTGAGAATGTGTACTTATGGCAGTTGTGATGGTAAATTATGTATACATTCATTTTGACTGAAAATGAAAATGAAAAAAGAGCATAATTATATGCAGATGCTTCATGTACTTTTGGGACACATTTAGAATTTTTAATTGAATCCTACTCTCTCTATGGACTTGTGTGTGTATTTGTGTCTGTCTGTGTGTGTGTTTGTGCTCTACAGATAATTGATGAGGAGGAAACACAGTTCATGACCAACTGCCCACCCGCAGTAACAGAGAGCACTCCCCGCAGACGGACCAGCATCCAGGTTTTTTGGACAGCGCCACCTAGTGGCTCTGGCTGTGTCCTCCTCAAGTATGTATAGAGTGACAAATACTGAATCTTGCACTTAAGAGGAGAGTCGCTGTGTAAAGATCTCTGCCAGATCTATGCTGAAAAGGGTATCAGGGTATCCCATTATACCCTTGTGCATGCAAACTATAATTGCACATCGGGAATCAAATGTTTACTGCACCAAAATACGAGTAAATTTAAGCTGAAAAGACTGCTACGCTCATTTTTGGCTATATGAAATTTCCTATTGAACATTGTGCATGACATTTCAAGAAGGTAATTATTGGTCTAACTAAAGTAGACTACAAAATAGCATCTTGCATATACATGTTACTCAGATCAAGCAGTGGAGTCACAGGAATTGACTGTGTGGACAATACCCCAGATAAAACGTTTACCTGACTGACCCATATATCCATCTATATCAAGAAAGCATGATGTATTGAACTTAAGTGCGGTGGTGACTTAGCTGCTTAAAATGTGACCTCTTGGTGCCTTTGGTGCGTGCAAAAAAACATGTTTATTGGAGTCCAGCTTTGTATACCACTCTATCAATTTATGTTTAATTCATAAAAATATAACTTACAATTACCTCAAAATCATGTATTTGTTTTAGTTAATTATGATCTTTTATTATATGTAAGACAAGTGAAACCAAGCACAGCCCCATGTCAAACTGTGAGATCCATTTATATTTTCAAATGACATTTTGTAAAGCTGATGCTATTGTGCCAGTGTGCAAGATGATAAAAAATGATATTCTAAACATTTAAAGGTCAATGTTTTTTCTTTCATGAAATGAATGGTACCTTTTGGGGAAACATGCCATACAGCAGTCTGCAGCTCCAACTTGACTTTCAATTGTTCGATTAGACTTTGCTGACCAGCAAAGGTGATTAAACCATTGCTTCGATAGCAAAAGAAAATAAAAAAGTGACAAGCTGTCCTTATTCTGGTTGTAATCCAATTCTTCTTTAGGAGAACAAAACATTCCTAGTGATGTGGCCGGAAACAGGCTGTGCAGTACAATTTGATTCAGGATTCAGTGATGAGTTTCACTGTGTGCAGTTACAGTGTAACTGCCATGATGTGGTGGGTTGAGGAAATGTCTTGGTAATTTACTCTACCACTCTCTGTTGTGGCTGGGAGCCTGCCCTACATATACGAGGTGGGTCACTAGTACATAGACACGTACATCTGTTCGCTGATAATGGTTCTTCAAAAGCTGGATCTTGGCAGTATTTTTTGCCAATGGATATTTTCAGTCTAACAGTTATACAAACACAATAACCCAAGTATACATAAGTGATTCGAGGTAATAGGACCAGAAACATCAATTGTGACAATAGATTACCATTCAAATGGGTGGCCACGTGCATGTGGTTACCCATTTGAATAGCCACATGCATGTGATAGCAGATTATGGCATATTTTTTTTCTCTATAATCTGGCATTGTGGGTTAATGAGTGTACACGAGCCTAAAAAATAACGCAATAGAAAGTTTCTCTGATTAATGTGACATCTACCTTCATCTTTACTGCACTGTTTTTACATCTTTGCTGTCCTTGCTTCGAAAAGGATGATATATACTGTAAAGGTTGCATCATAGTTCTGGGTCAGCGCCTATGCCGATGTTCCAAAAAACATATTTTTTCGATTTTCATGAGGAGCATCCCCATGACTCTCCTTTTCACTAAATCTGAGCTTTCCAATACTGTTCTTTTCCTCCTCGGTCTTTCATTTGCACCTCTCTCCCCTGTCTTTTCATGGACTTTTCATTATTGTCTCTAAGGAACTGCTGTCATCCAACTACTCTCCACATGAAGACCAGTGGGATAATGGCAGAATTGTGTACTGTGAGGCTCATCGATATGGGAACACGTTGAAAGTCTGGCAGTGTCTAGAAAGAGATACTTAAATGTGCTAAGATGAAGATCAAATACTGGGGCGTAGACAGTGAGTGAGTGAGTGAGTGAGTGAGTGAGTGAGTGAGTGAGTGAGTGAGTGAAAGATGGTGAAAAAGCATACAGTTCAAAAAAGCCCCTGGAAATTACAGGCTGAGAGAGTGTTGTCACTTCTCTCCCCCCTACCTGGCAATTGTAATGATGATAAAGGCTTTTGTGCTCCTCTGTATTAAAAGACAACAAAACTTTTTTTTATTTCATTTCATTTTCAGCTCGTTTATCTTTCATTTTTAACTCTTGATTGAAGGGGTACAGCTCTTGTATCAAGTGCTGGTCTTTGAATGAATACTATTCAAATGGAAAGATGAGAAAAATACATGATTTTACTCAGTATCAAAATACTCAACTTATAGCGGGCTATAAAATATCAAGGTTATTTACAGAACAGCAACAGTAATGACATCTTTCCATGAAATTGGAGCGGTGTTTGGCAAATGTGGGTGCTTGAGCTAAATCTTTAACTCAGGGGGACTAACATGAAACTCCTAGCAGAGCTAAATTAGATATCAAATAATAACTTATTTATAATTTTTCATTTTAAAATGACAGAAACATATCTGTCACTTTATTAACTTAGTCACTACTTGCAAAAATGTATCAACTTTCGCAAAATAAAGAAACAAAAGGTTGGACTTGTTATTTATTGTGCTGAGTATTTTTGATTTTGAAATGTTTAAGTCACACAAAATTGAAATAGTAAGAAATCTGTTGCTCATTTTTGGTATTGGATCCCTAACTACTAAATCAGTTGAATTTTCATTTCTAATCTTATTTCTGACAGACTTGGGCCATTAAATGTGGTCCATTCCAATATCACGGTCTGGATACCTCAATTCTCATGATTGCCTCAAATATTGGTGGACTTGATAATATATATGGATACATATATTTCAGAATAAAAACTGGATTCAAAGATAAGGTTGCCATCAAAATGCAACTTTTGACAGATCAGTAATAATGTTGAATATGTACATTGCAAATCACTGAAAGGGTTGTTTTTATGATGAACTTTGGCATCACTGTCATTGCATACTTTTAAAAGGTCTGCTCGTGCAGCTTGTGAATACATTTAGTCAACACATTTTTTCCCACACAATGGTGCATAAAAAAGAAGATAGAACTAATAATTGTCTTAATAAAAAAAGCAATTTGGAAGTTTAAATAATGAGATGTCTCAAGGTTTTACTGAGGATATATATTTTACAGAGGGCATGTTTACCCACTTTTATAATGATAGTGCTGCATTTTGCCATGGTGACGTGGATTCTTTCCTGTTCAATGGCTTGTCTACTTGGTTTCAGCATGAAGTTTTTCCTTTCCCATGAATATTATAGTGTTTGTATGATTTTACACATCCAGTCTTTAAATATATGTCAAGTTGGATTTAAACCAAATTGCTTCAATTCTGGCTTTAAAAGATGAAACTATATGCGGCCTGCTGTTTCTCAGTGACTTATAGTGGACTTTATCAGAGGCCATTGTCGCAGATGAAGCTGTTACTCAACATTTCTTGTCCCCGCAGAGCCAGACTAAGTATCATAGTCTATACATTTCTCTTCCTTGTTAAGTATTTTTTGCAGTTCCCTTTCCTTCAGAAATAATGATAAGAGATATCATGAAGGACTCTAGGACGATTGCAGCTGGGCAAACCCATTCGCTTCAAGACATTGTCTCTGTGTTGCTTCTATTTTTGTCAGTTCTGAAGCGGGAGCCCATTGACAGAAACAAAAATAAATGAATTTCTTTTTGTATCAGAAGCAACAAGGACATAATGAGAATTATTTCATCTCTTGTTATAGAGGAAGGAGATAGAACAAAAAGAACAAATAGAAATAAGGACAAATCACATAGAAAAAAAAATCTAAACTATTCTATGTCTTTTGCTTTTCCCTCTTTCTCACTCTCCACTGCACTTTTGGAGTGATTGGGATACGCATAAGTGTGAATCCGGCTGGGTGAGATAGAATTTAAATTGGATGTTAAATAAGCATTACTTTGCTTGATTGTCTGACCAGAAAGTAGGCAGTGAGTCAGAGTGTGCTCCTTTCAAAGAGATATGTGAATATATGACCAGATTGAATTCAAGTGTGAACAATTACAAAAGTGCTGCCGCTCTTCACTTGTTTCATTTATATTATGAGGCTGTTTTGACCATTAATCATTCAAACTCCTGAAGGTTTCTACTTTAGCAGCCTCTCCAAAGTGGATGGTGCTGTTTGTTTTCAACAAAACGGCAGATGAGGTTGTCAATGTTTTTAGTATTATCATTGAATCATGTGTCTTTGCAATGTAGGCATATCAGTATTACACTCTTAGTGTTTAAAAAGTGTCAGTGTGATGTCAAGACTGACACGGTGGCATCCTCTCAAAAACAAAAGCAAACAAAAGATACTTCTTTTTTTATCTATTGCACATTGTAAATCATTGACTGGGAAGTCTGAAAATAAAGTCAGTAAAGCTTCAAGCACAGTAAAACACATTCCACATCAATCATACTGCATTCTGCCACTAAACGCTGCATTGGTTTACTGCACTTTGGCTCTATGAAGATGATTGTTTTCTATAAGGAATGACATACGATCACATTTTAAATTGATTCTAATGCCATTCACAAATGTTCAAAACTCAGCATCAATTCCCTCAATGAGAGATAAGTGTTTAGATTAACTCAACCCAGCATCATCTTAATTCCTGATTCACTTCATCCAGCCGGATGGCCCAACCCTTGATCAGTCTGTTGTGCAGCACACACACACACACACACACACACACACACACACACACACACACACACACAAGTTATATGACTTGTCATCTGTAGTTGTTTTTGAATTTGCTGCTGTTCCTGCAACAGCAGTGGAACATAAACTTGAGCACAATACTTTTGGACTTTTAGCCAGTTTTCACAGCATATGTTGTAATATTGATCAGTTGAAAGTATATTTGTCTCAATAAAATTTTTCATTAAAAACATCTGTTTTTTGACGTACCATCGAACCTTTTCTCTAATGTTGCCAAAGGGTTCCATTAATGTTGCATGTAAATGTATTTTTTGCAACTCCAAGCTTCTCCCAAGATCCCTTTCTTCTCATCTTTCCCATCTTTTTTGTGTGTCCTTACAGGGCAAGCATTGTACAGAAGAGGATTATCTATTTCCAGGATGAAGGCTTATTGACAAAAAGAATGTGTGAGAAAGGTATGCCTCTTTTATTAGAATGCAATCAGTAATTGACCATTCATTTCTGGTCCTCTCTGTCTACCTGCTGAGGGTATATTTGGCTATCCCCAGAACTCTTTCATTCTTGGTTTTGAAGCAGGGCTATACCTCTCCGCTGCTATGCTCTGGTATGTGGATGATTGTAAATGAGTGTGACCCCCTGGCTCTGCATGACATTGGATGCCACACTGAGCAACAGATCAAAAGAGCAGCATCGCACATCCTCCCATTTTCTCATACTCTTATTCCTTCATTCCCTCAGGCTCCCCACTTATTTAAACCACCTGTCTCCTTTATGACAGACACCGCATTGAACTTCTTATACTAATGAGAATACTCTATACCTTGCTAATGTTCTGCTGTATTTTTCCCCTCCTGACTTATCCTCTCTCTGTTCCCTCCATTCTTCTGTGTTTGCACAGAGTCCCTATATGAAGATCCTACGGATAAACCTCTGCTCGACTGTTGTGCCTGTGGAACGGCGAAGTACAGAGTCACCTTTTATGGGAATTGGTCTGAGAAAATCCATCCAAAAGACTACCCCCGTAAGCAACCTTTTCCCACAATTTGTTTCATCCATATTACACATTTGAGGCCCCATTATGACAATTTGAAGCGCGGCCCACATATTGCACAGTTGGAGTGAGTTTCGTTTAAAATATGGTGTGGCCAAGTGCCTCCTGCTATTTGGGAAGGGACAATATATGACAGCAGCACCCTCTGTTATTGTTCAGAGGGCTTATCCTAATCTCCACTATCATATTGTGTATTTTAGGCATGTCCTGGAAAAAAACTAGTTCAAGTAGTAAGCATTAGAGTCCAACCAAATATACAAAACTCATTTTAGCAAACATCTGTGCTTGTACTATATTGTATTGTATGCTTGTGCATTTACTGCAAAAAATTAAAATCAAAATAAACCTCAAAACTGTATAAGATGGCCCAGGAATTAGCAGAAAACACCCTTCTCTGGAAAAAAAAAGAAATTCTAAAACTAACACAAAAAAACCCACATCCAGTGGCACACAGAGTGACACAGGTCGGTTTGCTATCTTGGAAATGCTGTGCACATGTGGAAAAAACTGACCACTGCATTGGGTCAAAAATAGCAATAGTAACTATGCCTTCAGTTTGGTCACATGTGCTACGTTTAAATTGGGCCCTTAATCTTGATCGCTGCAGCAGCTAACCCTCACAGACAATTTTTTATTTGTATGTAGTTTTGTCCTGGTCGGTTCAGATGCATTTGGTAAATGATAACACTCTGTTGGATGTGTATAACCTTGGGCCGCGTAGTCAGGATGTGAATCGAGTCAAAGATTACACCAGCTCTCTCATTTAAATCAGGGTCTCAATGTTGTGATCAATATACAGATTAGAGTGGAATAAGATAAACCCAGTAATCGAAATAGCCCTAATTTAGCATCTTGTGAAGAGAGTAGCTGGTATGCCGCTTATCTATACACACATTTGGAGACACCTTCCTCAGGGAGAAAAAGAACTCCAATGGCCGGGTGATCTCTTTCTCTATTTCATCACGAAATGAGTATGTCATATTATAACCGATTGGGTGCAGTCCCACATGGTCATGTATCCTTGAACAATTTTATAACTACAATAAGCAACAAAATGTTTTGTTAATTGTATTTAATGCCCTCCAAAAAGCAGCAATTACACCACATTTAGAAACAAATGTCCTTCAAATGCAGAAACCTGAGGCCAAGTTATCACTCCACGACTGGCCAAATTAAGAAAACAATTTTTGTCTTGCCAATAAACAGATAGATAACTAAACATGCTTCCTTGCATCATTTCATTATTGTTGTGAAGGACTCTGTCAGTAAATTTGATAAAATAAGAATCCTTAACAGGACAACACTGTCACACTATAGACAGTTTGCAGATACAAATATGTAAATGTTCATTGTGAAAATGGATTGTAGTACAAAAAGCTGTTCATCTGCAAATTAATAGCCTGTTTATTTCTGAAGAGTGTACAACTAAAGAGATAACCGATTAATTAACTTCACAGGTCGTGCCAATCACTGGTCAGCCATAATTGGTGCATCCCACTCTAGGAACTATGTGCTGTGGGAATACGGGGGCCTTGCAAGTGAAGGGGTCAAACAAGTAGCAGAGTTGGGCTCACCAGTCAAAATGGAGGAGGAGATCAGGCAGAAGGTAAGCTTATCCAGCATAAACAGATGAAAAATGACAATCTGCATGTTGTAATTAATTAGAGCAAGGCGGGTTCTAATTGTAGGTCGGATATCGTCACCCTCTTAAAATAATCGCCTAAGTCACTTTTTTACAAAAAGGTTTTTTTTTGCCTAAATCATCTCCTCATGATGCTGCCCACCTCTGGCCAAATTGCCTACATCCTCATTTAAAAAGATTGTGCTATTCTACCCATTTAGTATAAATTGCCTATGTCAAGCGTGTGTCAAATGGTTCAGTTTTTTGTGTTTCCTGAAAAATCTGAAAAAATCACTTAGGCGATTATTTTAAGAGGGTGACGGTATAATACAGTATCATGGGATTCAACAAATGAGGATTGTTACCAATGTTGTTTTTCCCACTTGGCAGTCATACAAACCTACTCTATATAGACATTTTTCCTTTAACCAAGACTAAATATAGTTCTCAATAACACTGTTGAGGTCAAACATACCCAAGACTTCTATGGTTTGATTTGCTGTTTCTTGTCCAGATCGATTTGGACTCTCAAGAATCTATATTATTCCAAGTCAACCATGTGATCAGCTAGAAATGTAACAACACACAGGACCTAAGGGGAATACCTTCATATGAATCTGCTATTGATCTTAAAACACTTATTTGTACATATGAAAGGTTCAACAGCAATTCATTCACACCCCTTATTCCTTTGAGACTATATGGTTTGACTCTAAGCCGTTCCAACTTCCAGACTAGGACACATATTGATTCAAAACAGTTTTAATCATTTCAATACCAATTTTACACAGCGCCAATAGGCTACCCTTGAGCACCAAGTGCACTTTCTTATTATCTGTTCTATCAAGTGAACTCTTCCCCTGAAAAGCCAGGCCACGTCTCCTGTCATTCACTCTCCTGTCTTTAGTCACCTTGACTAGTATAACGATCACAGTTCTTGTCCGTACAGATCCAGACGCCCCCTGTGTGATGCTGGCACAGCATGTGAATTTGTTTGGTTTTTACAACAGAGATGTTATGTGCAACCTCAAGTGAGCTGCTCTACAGTTCTGGCTGTGCCTTTTATATAGACTACTATTAGTTGCTGTGACTACTTGGCACAGCTCTGGAACGTTAAGTCACCACATTCTCCCTCTGTTCACTGCTATAATGACAGTGAGGCTTAACAGTGGTGCAATACTCCCAACTTGAACAGGCTACTTAAAAAGGAGCCTTTTTTTGTCCTCACATCTCGTTTTCTGGAGTATTGGCTTGGTGAGATGGGAACTACGGAGCTTTTGGTCGAAAGAGAAATCGGCAAGTGTGCTTTTTGAACATACAGTATGTTCCAGATGTGAAAAATCAACTAGACATCGTGACGGAAACAACAGTGTTAGCAAAACTTGCAGTAAAGGCCAAACTCTTTGAAAAGTGAAATATTGTTGACAGCTCAGTTTTATCATTGCTGAAGCATTCTGACCATTTTCTGAGTTTGAGGGATCTCAAAAAGCAATTCCATGAATGTAAGTTGGTCAGAAGCCGACTTACATCAATGTAGTTTGGTTTCAGTACCTTGTGCATGACCTCATTTGAAATAATGATTTATAAAACTCAGCGAATAACTAATTAAGATGGAACAAAAAGTTTATCTCCTGGTTGTTTGAGTGTTGTTGTTTTTATCCCTTCATAAGCAAATATGTTCATGTTATTTTGGTATATTCTGGCATGGAATGAATTGATGTCCACTTTTCATTTTTATTTTTACTCTCACACAGTCCCTCCTGCCTTTATTACCTCTACACATACCATTCTGTATCCTTCTCTTCTCTCTTCCTTGGCCATCTCTCTGGGTATTGAATTAACTGGGAGAGCAGATGGTGCTTATTGTTGGTGAATGCTGAAGACCTGGAATTAGAGCTCATAATGAAAGAGCAGCAGGAGCAACTGGGTTTAGTGTCATGGTTGCCTTCCCATTTTAATTAGAGCACACTGTTTTGTAAATTATTGGTATCTCTTAACTTTAACTATTTTTCTCCCTCAAGTTATAGGTAGGGCTGTAATGGCCCTTGAATTAATTTACCAGTGGGGCCAATGCTCTCAGTTTGTTATTTTTGATTCAGTATGGTTGTGTTTGAAGCGAACCCTTAAGCCTTTTAATGATAAAGAAATTACCCTGGACATTGAATACATATGTCAGCCTGTTCTAGGTAAGGTGACACAGGGTGAGCACAGGACCTACAACATTGAGATCGTCTGGTATATGGCTCCCTTTGTGTCATAAAATAGATGAATTGATCAGAAAAAAAATGTGGCATTTTTTCCACCGCCTCCGGTGTCATCTCCCAAGTGTGGCTTCCCTCATGCTGTGCCTTTCAAAAGCAATGGCTCAATAATGTAGCTGGATTGGCAGATACATGAATGCAAACTGATGATCACGCACTGAATCGATAATACTAGGCTGCAGGCTATTATTTGTAATGTGAAAGACTCCAATGAATAACCCAATTCTTTTAAAAGTTTTTCTGCAGATGCCCAAAGTACTGCCTTTTAGGTTCATGTTAAGAATGTGTTTTTAACACACACACTGTTTTGTTTGATCATCAATTTTACATCATTATAGCACACATAGGAGACACTTGATTATTCCTGACCTAGAAAATACATGTATATATATATGTAATGTCTTTCCTGGGAAGTTTGTCATAATGTTGATTTTATACCATTTGTACCAAAACTGATACACTAAAAGGAACCACTGTCCTTGGAATAAATTGGGTGGTTGAAGGAGACTCCCTCCTTTGAGCTGTGCAGCGCTTCTTCCTAAATGCTGACACAAACAGAAAGCTGATTGGCTTTTGTGTCAGGTGGGGCATCAAGGGGAGCAGCCAGCGATGAATACAAAATTGATATTCAAAGCCAGGCTCCAAACCAGCCAAGGGGCATTCTGATCAGAGTATTCATACAAAGTTTCACTTGCAAACACACTCTCTCTCTCTCTCTCTCTCTATCTCTCTCTCTCTCTCGCTCTCAAACACACACACACACACACACACACACACACACACACACACACACACACACACACACACACACACACACACACACACACACACACAAACGCACTGATTTTTCATGGTCATGTTTTCTTGAATCTTTTGTTGGGCCATTTGTTACAGTTAATCACATGCATTTGGCAGAAATTCTTTACATGTGTTTGTCATTAGAGAACAAATACAGCTTCAAGCAAATCTTTATTGAACTTCAAACTAAGTCAAGAGCATTGATAAAGCTATAACTCTACAGCTGGCAAGATCAAGTGCTTGCTGAATTTATATATATGTATATATATATATATATATATATATAAATATGATGTTTATCATTCATCTAAGAGAATAGATTGCTTTCCATCTAGCAATTCCCTTTAAGCAAATATTTTATTAACACAGAAGTCATTTGGTATTTATAAGTAATCATCCACTGATTTCATTTCATCCTAGAAGGGAACTAACTGAAATGAGCCACCAGTTGGATGTTCAACACTTTTCTGCAGAATAACTAAAGTTTTGAAAGTTTATGAAAGAAAAAGTGGACTTTGAGGAATTAAATGCTTCGCCAAACATTACAAGCGATAACAAGACTTGGAATCAGCCAAAGGTTTATTAACTCTTTGATATTATTACATCATTTCACTTGGAAATTTGAGATATGGAAAATATGGTAAAAATTAAAACCATTAACAATAAACAAAGTAAATAAGGGAAGAAAAATGCATAAAGAAAAATAGCATATTCTATAGACCAACCCCCTCTGAAAACTGAAATATTGACAACAATTTGTTAGTAATTAAAATGTATCACTTTTTTTTAGAATACATCAAGGATCTACAGTAAAAAGGACCAGAGGAGTTGGACAGTGCATTCATTGTCATTCCTAGTAACAAATCACTTTGGCCACACAATGTCCTGCTGCCTTGCAAATATTTCTTCATAGCTATTTCCCATCTGCTCATCAAAGATCTATCTATAAGCCCAAACACTTTCCCCCAAATTGTCAATCTTATATTGTATTGATCCGTTTGCTCTTAAGCCCCAGCAAAAGCTTTTTCTTATCAAGATAAAACATAATCTCCAGTCATTTGCCTCCATCTAACCCTATTCCTTTACCAAAACAAATAGAAAAATTCAAGATTTATGATTTATTTTGTCATATACGTTGTAAGAATATGGTGATTCGGACAATGCGATGAAAAAAAGGCAAGGTAAAGGTTATGGAAAAACCAGTACCATCTGAAAGAAATGTACTAATTTCAGTTTGAAAATAACAGTCATCCTTGTTTCATCTAAAGAAATCTGTCCTGTTATTGCAAATTCCTAGGACAACTGAATTTCTTTTGAGAGCAGTCCTTTCCATGTCAGCTTGGCCACCAAATGAAGCTGCCAACTGCTTGTCTTATAGTCTTGTAGATCTATGATGCCCCAATTACCCCTTCACTCCAATCACCACTGGAATAGTGAATTCAGGGCAAATCACAATGCCTTATTTTGGGAAGGACTGGGCTATTTGGGGCCTTGCTAATAAGATGATGCAAAGCTTTACATTGCTGAGGCTACTTTTCTAAACACAAGAAGGCTGCTGACACTGAAGCAATCAGAATTACTTGGAGAGTTAATTTATTCAAAATTGTGTGAAAGACTGAGTGAAATGACTTATTTAATATATTGGAGAAGAATTATCTCTTGGGACTTCCATATTTCATATTTGCAGTTTTCTGACTATTATCTTCTTCCTATCTTATTTATTCATTTTTGCTGTATATCACCTTTAACCTTGAAAAGGATTTCAGTATTAAATTGGAGACCTTATTAGCAAACTCGCAAGGATTTTGGTTTGGATAATCATTTAATTGGACACCTCTGTTGTTTGCCCCAGAAGGGTGCTTTCTCAAAATATCACTCAACACAAAGGAGAGGTGCTAGGCGGGGATGTCCACTGTCTTCATTCATCTTCACTTTGTCAATAAAATCCTCTGTTTTGGTTCAGATCAGAAATAAAGGCCTCCCGTATCTTCACATTGTCCTTCTAAACGGCACCTTTGTTAATCTGCTACAAATGGTCCAGAAGTTTGGCATTGAAAAATCACATTTCTTGGAACATCTGCAAGTCAAATAAGTGATAAGCTCACATATATCAATAAAGCATCCAGCTGCATACTTCTTTCAGTTTCTATTCCAGTGGTCAAAACATTGAATCTATGAAATCCAACTACTATGAAAAAATGAGGCATATAATTCTCTGCAGTTCAGATCCCACCAAATATTTGAATTTAAAAAAGGATAAGAAAAACAGTACAAGGGAGTTATTGGAATCTTGGCTTAAATTACACACTTTATACTTCACCTTCTTGCAAACTGGCTGCACTCCCCAGTTTGGCACTTTTGTAGCCAAGTTAAATATCTATTATCTCAGATTCTTGGCTGTCATATCCCTCAATTTCCAGAGGTCAGGATCTCATATGATCTATTGTTGCTCCAACTCCAAAGCAGTACCACCACTATTTTCCTCACAGCCCTGGTGATTACAACAAAAACAAACTTCTTAAACTTGAATTAAGACAAAAGTTCAGTGTCATGTATATAAAAATCTTGTGATAGCTCATCCGTTGCCAGAAAGATAATTTGCCTCTCTCAACCAAAAGAGAGATAATGCCTAGTCCAGAATGCAACATCATTGGTAATGTAACTTTATTCTACAACTTTACTCTCCAGAACAGCTGTGGGTCGGGCATTTACCTTCCTCCCTTTTCTCTCTTCCATCCCATCTGTCATTACAGGACAACTCATTGAGTCTGTTCTCCGACATTATATGATCACATACATACAGTTCTGTCATCGTCTGCGATTCCTCTTTATTGGTTTTCTAACCGATTAGACACACCAATTACAACATGTATTTTTTAAACATATGATATAAATTCGTTCTCTGCTTATAACCCATCATGGATGAACCATGAGCAGTTGACATGCAGTGCCAGGGTCGCAAATAGGGGTTAAGTGTCTTTCTTTGACACACTATGAGGAGTTGGGAATCAAACTAGGAAAGTTCAGTTCCAAGGACAATTGCTCTACTCCCTGCGCCATGCTGCCCTAGGTTATACATTTAATATATAACCTTGAATAGAGCGCTTTTATTAAATTCATTTTCGTCTCCCCAACTGAGAATGGCACTCACTAAGCATTTAGTGTTACATTTTCTTGCATTATATACAGTCAGATTTCAAATTGCCCCCAGTCAACAGATACACAAACCAGTTCCATTAGGACCAGAACCAATGCACTTATCAGAGTATTCGGCTGCACATAGATTACACCCTTGGTCAATTGCTGTCAATCCTATTCTTATGTGTGAGGTAATTTGTATATGTATTTAGTCATTACAGAAGCTCAGTATGTCACTAATGAGATGTTTAATACAAGTCTTGCCATGGACCAGTGACCAGGACCAAGCCTTGGGCAGATTATTAAATCCCCTATTTCCTATCTCTGTGTGGGGCATTTTTCTGTATTGCAGAATAAAAATGCCTACTGAGTCTTCTATTATCCTAATCTCCACAGGTGTTCCACAAAGGAGCAACAAGACAATTTAGGCTGAAGCCAAACAGACATTACTGTGTAACATGAGAACATACCCGAACACAGATATGGTGTTCTCTGGACTCATTTTTTGTCGGCTATCTTCGTAGTTATAAAAATGAATGTCCATGTGGTAGACCAGCATATGCTGTGTTCTATCTTCCGACCAAAATACATGGAAAAGAATGCAGGGTGGTCTTAACAGTACCCCGCTGGCATTTTATCACCGTAAAAATATCACATAAATGTTCCTATTTCACAGTCTGTTAGGAGCATTCCAAAGAACTTCCACATTTAATATGCACGGTGAGCAAATTAAGGTGTTTAGGAGTAAAAAAGGGACTTCTTGTCAGTCTCTTCTCCTTTGCTCCTTTCCCTTCACAAGGTTTCATCTGATAATTTTATACTCGAATTATCATGGGGACGGGAAAGTCTGTCATTTATCAATTGAAAACCTGCAGTAATGCATGTGGGTAGAATATAATGGATAGGGAGGCTTGTTTGGTTCTGTAACATTTTTAGAGTAAGTCATACAAGTTGCTTCTGACTTTATGGAAATCATTCACGTCTAATTTTCAGTGCACTGTAATCTCTATTTTTCCTATCTGTATTTAAGACATTTTAATTTTAAGAAATTTTACTGAAGCCTGACCATGTCATCTTTAGGCATGGATTAAAATATGTCAACTTATTGTTTGGAACATTTGACAGTGACATTTTGGCAAGGGTTTACTGTTTTGCATTAATTGTTGCCATTTAGAGAAAACATTTTTCTGACTGAAAATAGCAGTAAATGTTTGACCTCTAAAGGGGCCCACATCTGTTTTCAATTCTCTTTAGACCAGTGTTTGGTCTTAAATCATGTTGTTGACTTGGGGTGACAACAATTGCCTAAACTCAGCTGCAGACCCAGATTACATGGTGTGAACTGGCCCAGGTTATGCCTTTTGTAAGACCTTTACAAGGCCAACATATCTGGGAAGTGTGAAGAACATTGGGTCCAGATTTTTTCTTGCATCATAAAGTTTTGTAATGTGGTCTGTTGTCCAAAGTCATCAGGTTTGAACTATTCTACCATTGACGTCAGTGCAATGGTGATAAAACTTTCATTTTTGTCAAGATTTTGGGCCATTTATTATCCGATTTTTGAGTTTGAATTGCACATATTGTGTGGGGCGGAAAATCCCGGAAAGCCTACCAACTGGTGGTGCAAATTCTAGGAAAAGGTTATAATGATGACTGTCCAGCAAATACACACCAGAGGCCGGTTCCTTAGAGATAAATATAAGGTTTTGTTAAGTCTCATATTTTAAGTTAAAGCATAAATACTATAGTTTAAAATACTGAAGAACAGAGTTTAGGCTCCTTGTAGCCATCACTGAGGATAATCTTATCATTGACCTCTAGGGTTTTTTTCCACAACCCTCAGTTTATAGGTGTCTTGAAGTTGAGTTTCTCTATATTTGGTAAACTGAATTTTATCACTCTGTAAAAGCAAATAAACTCCATGATATATAGAGAGAGTTTCTTGGTGAAAGGGGAGTGAAGATGATGGGATACCATGTCTCTTATTCTTCTTTGGATATTGTTGTGTGTTGCATGAGGGTAGGTTTACAATAAAGGGATGGCAGTTAGGTACTAAGGGGCCCCCATAGGGTCAAATCCTGACCCTTGCTTTGCATCCAAATTTGCCAAGCCACGGTGGACAATGCCAGGCCACTCTGGGTGAAAGAGCAAGTAAGACGATCCCCTGCTCTTTACCACAGTCTTAATCCTAGCCACCAAAAAAAGTGGGTGTTACCATGGACCCCACAAGGCGACTTCTTCATTGGTAGCCTGTTCTTCTGCAGTTGAATTTTTTTTTTCTCATCTGTCAGTTTAAAAGAATTGCTCTGTTCAAACTGAATGATTCTTTAATTTCAAATGGCAGTCTCCTCTCTTAGTCAGCTCACTTAATGAGCCAGCATTTATTCCTGTTTGGAAAAAACAAAGCCCTTAATGCCTGCCTTGGTTCCCAGGACTGTTATTATGATTGCCAGAATCAAGTAGTGCAGCCAGAGTCAAGCTCAATTTGAAATGCAATGAGGTAGGGTGTGCCAGTGTGTGTGTGTGTGCATTTGTATCATTGTATGAACAAGGCATATGTATGTAGGCATTTTTGTGCCTCCTCTAACCTTTTTTATTTTACAAGCAAAACAAACAGTAATGTTTTTGTAATTAAGAGGTTAGGCTGCAATGCCTCTTCAAGCAGAAGTTTGCATATGTTCCAGGCTATACGATTTGATTTTATGACAGGTATATTTTCTGTGTGAATTTGTGTGTGTGTGTGTGAGTCTGCACAGCTTGAAGTGTTGACTTAGCAGTCCACACTGCAGCTGGCAGGTTCAGGACTCAGGGCTATATACACAATCACTGGGATAAAACATGGATTATTCTGGAATCTCAGACATCTTGGCTGGAGGCAGCTTTGATAAAACCATTCCTGTGTACAAAAAGCTGTATGGCACAAAAGCAGCTACAGCCAATACTTGTCCAGTGTATCAGCAACCTCACTAATACTGTTACACATACAAGACAAATGTGGGAACTGGCAAACAGTGTGCAATGTAGCTGAATGGATCATATGTAAAATATGTCAATTTGTGGGGAAAGAGTAGATGATAAAGCGAGTAGCACAATGCACAGCATAGGCTTCCCCCTTTAAGAGCTGCTGCTCTTGGACTGCTCAGGGAAAAGCAATTTGCTAATTACTTAGATCAGGGGTGGGGAACTCATGAGCAATTAATAGTTGTCAGTCACATGGCTTTGTTTACTAAGAGCTGATGACATTCTTTCTGATTGTTTTCAAATTGATTGCAGTATCAACATGCCGTACATAAAGAGACAGCAATATTCATATCTGTACATCGATGCAATTCTGACTCTCAAATTAAAATATTTTGCTTGATTCTAACTTCTATGAAGAAGCTTGAGCTTCTAAACAAAATTAGGCAGTCAATCTGTGAACATGCAAACTTTTGGGAACTTAAAATGAGAATTGCCTGTAACTGACAGTTGTGACCATATCTGATCATGGGAAATAGGCTGCCATGGGATTTGACTGTATAGGAAAGTATAAAAAGCTTCAGAAAAGTTTCTGATATTGGAAAAGCAAGTGCATTATAAACACACGAAGAAAAAATTGAAAATAATAACATATTACTCAGAAAGGGTGAGAAGATGCAACATTAGAAGCGAAATTTCACCTCAGATTTAGCATCATCTCTAGATGTGTCTGGCAAATGACCTATTCTATACAAATGCAGCACTAAAACATCCATCAAACGCATCTCAGTGGTCCTCTACTTGCAAGTGCAGCTAAATAACTGCATTTCTAATTCCTGACTTAAGAAAACTTTTTATGTATAAAACCAACCCAAAGTCAATTTAAAGACCTTGAGATTTCAGTTTCAATTTTAAAGCCTCACAAAGTCAGAGAATGCCAGTCATTATGTATTCTTTCTGCAAATTGACAATTTGAGACTGATCACCTGCTTTAACAGGTTAATTAGCTATCGTCACAGTCCAAATCAATGCTAGAACACTGACTTGGCCTTCAGGTGATATTACTTTAGTTGAGAAGAAAACATTTCTTTTGTTGTTTGTTTTTTGTCACATTTTTCCAGGTTTGTTTAACTCACACAGCCAATCACTCACGCAGGCATTTGTTTCCAGCACCATGGCCAGCACCAGCCCCTCTAAGGTGGCGTTTTCTATGGGCTCTATTGGACACAGTGGGGTAGGAGAATGATCTGGCTTTATGTCAACATAGCACAGCGGGTCAAAATTAATTAAAAAAAAAAAAAAAAGCCTAATTTTAGTGGGCTCCATATCAATTTGCTTTCCTAGGTGGCATCATCTCAAAGAATGAAAGCAGTCTTGGATGTAATATATGATAAAAACTCGTGACAATGAAATGTTCCTTTTCTCACCCTAATACAAACATACCCTCTAACTCTTAGAAAACGCATACTAAAACTCAGGTCATAGCATGATTGCAAAAGACAAAAAAATAATATTCACTAGAAAATAAGTACAATCAAATGAAAGACACTGAAAGGGCAATGGGGAAATGGCAGAGCTGATTACTAATTAGGTGAATAACAGATGATACAAAGAATCTAACCAAAATGGCGAGGTAATCACATGAGTCCACTGGGTTCATAACACAACAAACACTGCGAAAAAATTACATAAAAAAACAATGCAAAAATAAACAATCGAGTCAGAGGGACTCCCTAAAACAAGGACATCCCTGAGCTTGTTGGAGCATATGGAAATGTATCCAGGCTGGCACAGGACACACTTTTGTCCATCCCTTCATTTCTGCGGTCAACTATGGCATATTAATATGTGTCCTTTGTTTTTGATTTTCTCAGGGATATACACAGTTGCATCTCTTTGCTGTGTCCAAGTATTATCTGGTACAGGGGAGATGGTAGAATACCTGCTTCAGCGCCTAAAGTGTCAGAATCTGCTCATTGTACTGAAAGTGCAAAGACACTTTGCACCTCTATACTGAAAAAGAAAATGTTATAATCAGAGCTGACAACATGACATCCACAGAATATATGAACTGTCAGAGCAGTGTGCACTCAGGTCATAAAGTAAAAATAGAAGACATCTGCTCAAATCATAGACACCTGAACCCCATCTGGATGGTGCTCATTCAGGGGATAAAGAACCACACTGAAGAACTTTGGTCAAGACCCCGCTCCATAATGAGTTGAAAAGGCCAATACTTGTTTAGCAACTGCAGGTCTGGTACGATGCACAATATGTACTGCACTTCTCACTGGGTTCAACATGAATTTTTTCCCTACAAGTGAAAATCTCTCACCGATGTGTTTCTAGAGCTCGAGTTGTTGCAAACCCAGAGAAAGCAATTTTCAAAACTGCAAGTTAAAGAACCAAATTTGAGAGGAGACATGCACATTTACTTTGTGTTTGTCTTTATAATCAACTCATATTATTTACTGTATCCCAGAGCAATGTTTTCCTTATACTAATTAAGCAGTTTCTTGTACTTAACCAGTTTTCTGTTTAATGCCAGCCAACCAACTACTTAATTGCACACACCAACAAGCAGCATAATTCTTTAAAAACAATCTATTCAACAGAGTTCTAAAAACTTCTGTATCTCAGTTTGCAGCATATCATTAGAACAGTGGACTACTGTTTCTCTTGTGGCAGCTGCCATGGTGCAGAGATGCCCTGCTGATAGAGAAGCAGTGGACTGTGCCTACAGCAGCGTTGGTCTTTAAATCCAGCTATGGTGGACCGAGAGGCTCATACTAAGTAGAGCACTAGTAACGTGCTCAATTCAAGATTCCGTTACTTTTCAGTGATATCGAAATAAAGATCTTGGTCCCTTTCTCTATTTGATACATGTGGGGCATGAGGCCACGGTAGAATTTTTTTCAACATCTGGATAATTGTAATGGATCGACCCAACAACAACTCGTTGAAGATGACAATATGCATGTTTACTCACACAGTCTGAGTTACAATAAATTGTGTTCTCACAAACCACTGTAAATTGGTTGGGGGGAATATAAAAATAATTAAAACCGTACACAGTATTGTATCATTCATCATTTGGGTACCATATCCTGCTTTCCTGGAGGTTTCTGTAGCCTTCAAAAGTAATATATTGCCTTTGTGTTAGTTCAAATTTTGTCAAGTTTTCCCCTGAAGGGGATTCTGGGTTTATATCTCATGTAAGCACTAGGCTTAATAATTAGATTATGTATTCTGGATTATGCTGTTTATGAATGCAGTGCTTTGAAAATAATATATCAGTCATTCCTGATGTTATGTGTATAATAAATATTGGATTAAAAAGATTAGGCTTTAATATGAAACTTCTGGGATTTGTCTGAGCAGGCTGGTTCAGAATGACCACACATGCAGTAATGAACTACATCAAGCCCCGCTGACTGCTGACCTCCTGAACAGCAAGGATTCAAGGACAGAGAGTCAAAGTTATTATAAAGGATGAAAAGAGTCAAAAGAGTAAGACGGTGCACGCTGGGTAAAGGGACAGTTACCTCAAGTCATCCGGAGAGGCAGGTGTGATGATTCTGGTTGAGGCTCAGGTAGCGAACTATCATGTGAGTGTGTCAGGTAGCAATATATGCCTCTAGACCGTGCTTCAATCACCAAGGGCAAGTGTGAACACAAAATCAATTCAAAGCCCTGGAGAACTAGTCAGCACTTAAAATATATATATATATATATATATATATATATATATAAAAACTCCTCTATCTCAAGCATTGGTGATTGTTTCTTTCCCGAAAGATGTCCTCCCGCCTGTTTGTCAGCAAGATTGGTGTGACTGAAGTAACTTCACCTATGCAGTATCTAAACTGCTGCTTCTTCTGTGGGGCAGGATGGGGGAATGTCAGCAGAGATTTAATTAACACCTGAAGGCAGTGTAAGCCTCTGCACTGTGCGCTGATAACAGTCAACTTGCATCCCATTGGAATTACGATACCATTTTTTTATGTCTATTAATAGGAGTACGTGCCGGGACAGACAGATCAGAGATGCCTGAACAGAACTTTGATTATAACATCTGAAGAGCTTCTATCTCACGCTGGGAAAAGACTTCTTTCAACCAAGTGGAGCTGTGGCTTGCAGGCAGAAAACAGCCCTTAATTCCACATAATTGTCATGTCCTAGGGAATAGTTTGACCATTTTGCATACCGAATGAGGTATTCTTACATCCCTTGGCTGTGCTGTGTTCTTCCGGCGCAGAAATAAATACAAACGGTTATCCTGCAACGCTAAGTCTTAAAATAATCAACATATAGTTGCAACTAATTATTCTATTTGTACATTTCTGTTTGGCTACACAGTATGTTCCTCTTCCACACTGGCCTGTTATCTGGCAATGATGTTGAATGTCAAGTTTGTTTTCAAGGAGAGAGGATAATGTTGGGTCGATTGGTTGTGGATTGATTTTCGTGAGTATAATGATCGTACTGATATGTGCTTTGCTCTTTGCTCTTTGGTGGTGAGGAGGATGGACAGGATCTGGAATGAGTCCGTTAGAAGAACAGCCCATGTTAGATGTTTTTGAAATAAACTCTGACTGAGATGGTTTTGACATGAAGAGAGGAAGTATAGTGACTATCTGGAAAGGTTACTGAGTTTATAAATGCAATACAGGAGGCCTAGTGGAAGACCGAAGAGGAGATTGATGGTTGCAGTGAAAGAGGACATGAGGTTAGTTAGTGTGAGGGAAGAAGACGCAGAGAATAAGGTTAGATGGCGGAAGACCCCTGAAGCAAGCGACAGAAAGGGAAAGGAGAAGATCGATATGTGCAGCAGCTGATATTTCAGTGGGATGTGAGGAGACAGACACCCTAGCTGGTACTTGTTCATGGATATGTCTTCCCTTTGCAATAAGGTGAGGGGAGGTTGTGCTCCTTGTGCTGCCAGTGCTACACAATGCTGAGGAGAGTCGGCAGAATTATCTCCTATATAACACTCTTCATTTCCCATGGCAGTGACCCTCAGACTGGCTTTCCAGAATGAAGAATGCCTCTAGACTTGTATTTGGGTTAAAATACGTAGCTGTATGTATTGTATCAACATTTCAGTTTATTAAAAAGATCCCTTTAGAGCTTTCATTAATAAATAAATAAATATGTTTTAAATATTTATTGTAATTAGAACTTAATGCGTAATGACACTATTACAAATTCTAAATAACTAGACACAATATTCGCTTCAATGGTGGATGAACACCTGTTTACTCTTAGACTCGTGTAATTCAGACAGCTCAAAAGACCTCTGCAAAAAAAAATCTCTCTCATTTGGGGCTTCTTTAAGGTCTTGAAGATTCCTCTCACACACGGGTTCAGGGGTCACCTGTTAATACCAGAAATAAACAAAAGTTTTTTTTTAATTAACTACGTCTAAGTAACAACTGCGGGTGGATTGATTGTGAATCTTTGAGGTATTTTGCCCACATGCAAGCACATGTACAACACACACTCAGACACACACACACACTGATAGCATAAGCAGTGTTTAAGAGAAGAATGTTCAGTACAAGATGGCAATGTAACATTCGTTATCAGAATGGCTCTTTTTACAGTTTTGCTGTAAATGCTTCATAGAAACTATAACTGACAGCTGGTAAACTTGAATCAAAATTCATTTCAAACACAAAGACACCTATTTGTGTGAAAATGTTCCCCATGAGATTAAACTACCAATTATTGTATAATAAACTAAAAGTCATGATAATGTAGGATGAGCCTGAACATTTTTCTGCTTGAATTTCCACAATTTTTGATATCTATTAATATTTCAACACATTAAAATCATGCTATTAAGTAAATTTTAACAATTTCCACAACCACAACAACAGCTTCTAATCCCTTAGATTCAGCATTACTATAGGACCTGATTTTTATATTTCTTTTCCCCTATGTGGTTGCTACAATGTACATTTAGCAAATTACATGGTGCTGTGGCTCATAATAGCGAAACAAAATGACTACATAGGAATGTTTTCCCGATATACACCTTAATTTAGTATTTTACTGAATGTGTTATGATTTGTATATATGTGATATGAACTTTGCAATAACATAAACTGATTACATAAATACTAAATTGATTTCTGGCAAACTTAGAATGATATATTTGTGTGAATGATATGAATGCATAACATCTCATCGTCTACAATAATGAATAACGATCAATTCAGTGGTCTGATTACTTGAATTTGTGTGTGTATATATATATATATATATATATATATGTATATACTTATATATATATGTATACATGCACATGTGCAGACACCTACACACACACATATATATATTTTCTATATATATATATAAACATATATATTCCAAAAAAATATGCAATATGTTGAATCCGTCTTTCTGTCCCTAATTAGCATAATCTTAGTTTTCCATTTTCTTGTTTCTGCATTTTTCATTATGGAACTGCATCGCTCAGTAATTCTAGCTGTCATGTTTATCCTTCCAAAATCATAATTAAAATAAGTAATACCAACCAAGACTCCTTTTCATCCATCCTCACTGCAAGGGAGAACTATATTCCACACTGCTTATGCTTCTCAAATATGGCTAATGTAACAAGATGAATTGCAACATATGGCAGTCATGCACAATTACAATGATTTGAACAATAAATCATGGAATGTATAATTACCGGAAAATCCTGTGCTATGAACAATGTTGTTTGAAAAAATGTGACCTGAGGCCATGTCAACAGCCCAATCTGTGCAGATGCTACTGTCTCCTGACTCAGATAAATGTGCCTCAGTTCACATTGGTTTCTCTGCGCCAGGAGCTTAGCTTTTTGGAAACAAACAAGTATGATTATCATGGCAGAAATGCTTTGTTTCCACTCTACTCAACTACTGTGCCAATTTCAGAACAACGATTGATTGCACCCTGCTTTAAGTTCTTTGTATATTTCCCCTGTATAAAATCACAAGGATAAAGGCCTATTTTTCAACCATATTCATATTAAACCAGAACAGATGGAGGTGGAGCAAGTGATATTAATCCATATTAACATTGTAACTTTGTTCACAAGTATCAAATGTTTTAGATAATGCTTGTTTAAAGAACTTTTCTCTTGCCTAGGAGGGCTTTAGAAATGCAAAATGAGGCATTGCAGGTGAAGATTCCTCCGCTTGTAAGGACTAGATGGAAATTATTCATGCAATATCATTTTTTTCCCCTGTAAGGCAAAAGAGCATTTTATTTGCGCTACATGATGTGTTCTCTGAATTAAACAAACATCTGTGGTCTGAATATTACTTCAGTGTGTTTTATACAATATTTCTAGAATATATGCCAATCTATTTGATTTAGAAGACATGGTTTTATAAGTGCCAATCTACTTATAACAACCTGCAATTTAAGTATTTGTATATGCTGTTGCTTCATCAGACATCAGACGGATTTGGACACAATTTCTCATCCTAACTTTGCCTGGATTCTAGAGATGTAGTAATTGAATTACCAAGATTGTTCCAACTCACTTTGTGACCTCACTAACTAACTAGAAAATGGGTGACAAAAAGAGCAATAGACTACTGTTGACTGGAGCACCAACAATGAGACAAATCAGGAAAGCTAATGTAGGTCTTATTATGGGTAGTGTTTGCCATCCATCACAAGCCAGTTCAATCAGAAAGAAAATGGAAATAAAAAGCCTGGATATACATCACAATTTTCTGGTAGAGGCAGATTTATTATTGTGTAATGGCCAGGCAGAGGGTGGAAGACCAAAGTTTTTATTTAGTTAACACAACTGAAGATTTCAAATACTAGATTCACTATGTATTTTATCACTGACATCATAGTCTTCTGTAATGGATATATTATTTGAGATTCAGAGCTGACAGAATTAATGTTCATATAAAGCGAAGTACAGATCACTAATAGTCTTGTAACCAATGGCATATGCTTATGCTTATATTAACACAGTGGCTTAGAATGCCCTAATGCTAAACAAACATTGAGCTGGGCTGCTTTTACCCACATGGTACTGTAAGAAGAAGTCTTACATGTCCTTTATTCATCTTTTTTATCAAATATCCCCGACCCATGTGTACTAATGATGTTTTCTTTTTCCAAAAAGGACATGTTTTTATTGGCTTTTGCTTTTATTTCATACAAATTATAGTGCTATCTTTTCTTTATTCTCATTATATAGTGCCCATACTGTGCTTCCTAATCCTGTAATCTTTTTCAAAGCCCTTAACAGCTCTTACTAATCACTTAAAGGCCACCTAACTTACTGCCCTAATTGGCATAAATGACTGTTCAATATATTAATCAGCTCAAAACCACCCTTTATAAATAATATTATCACAGTAAAATCCAAATACTATTTACAAAATGCTCCGACATTAGAAAACAGAGCATTGGCCTTTGTTTAATTTCTTGCAGAAGTTACACTCTTGGGTAGACATAAGCCTGTTTTTAAACCTAGAGTTTCCAATAACTTGGGAAACAGCAAGTTTTGCAAGAATACACTGGTTTATATTAGCATGTGAATTCTGAGAATCATTTCAAATGTTTTTTTATGCAAGCTAGAGTGAGTTTTTTTTTGTGTGTGTGGCTCATCTGGGCAAGTGCTAACTGTTCTTACAAACTAATGTACCATCTGTTTTATCTTTTTCAGTATTGTCTTATAACAGCTGTTTTATATGGGCTCTTTAAATGAAGAATCTCATAATAAGATTGACTTACTTTATGTGGTGCTGGTATTGGGTATGTCATGTTATTATTAGTAATATTAATAATAATAATATTAATGCCATTAATATTATTATTATTACTACTTCTACTATGACTGCTTTTACATGCACTAAAATTAAAATGTATAGGTTATTCACCTTTTTGAGGTGAACAACTGGCAGCTTGAAGTATCCCAAATGCTCTATAGGCATATATATGGATTTGATATATTACGAAATGATATACATAAAGACACTGTAAGTTACTTGATTTCTGTTGACTGTTTTAATAAATTCATTGCTAGCTCATAAGGGTTCACCGTAACAAATATATTAACTATGCATAACAGACAGTTAGTAAGCCATTCATTATTCATGTAATAGGTATGCCTTTTGAAGCTTGAGGTTAGCTGCTCGGTACAGTCAGTTCTGAACAGTTAAGTTTCTGTAAATCCTTGAAGCTCTACCGATGCATGGTTTCCACCGGATCCATCTGTGCTGTGATTTTGTTCAGTTTTCTCTTTGGCTTCATATCCCATTTCTTCTGGGAAAATTAAGAAGCAGATGGAAGTGCCAGAACATTCTGATTTGATCATTTCCTCTTTACGCTCCTTTGCTGAATTGTATTTATCATGGCTGATGAAGTTGAGGTAGTTTCAGAGTCTTCTTTTACGTCATTTTAAATTTAAATAGATCACTCCTGTTTTGCTGCAATTTCCGGATGAAGTGAAAATATTATAGCCCAATTGCTTTCTGTGAGGTGAATTACTCCTTATCCATTGGTGGGGATCTGGCCTGGTGCTACCAATAATCAAATATTGTAATGTGTTTTATTTAGTTTTTCAGTCTGACGTCCAACACTACTCAGTCGCCTCCTTATAAATTAATGTTGCTTTCTTGAATGCACATGTCGTGAGAAGATCAGGAAGGACATGCTTCCGGGATGCTGGAACATGTTGAAAAGCTTTTCATGAACATGACTACTAGTGGTCTGCGGAGTACCAGTACTGTACCCTCATCTTATTTTTGGAGTCTGCAGTTGTAAGATGTAAAGTTTTTTTGTAGTTTTATCAAACAGGATAATGTGGCTTTTATCCAAATCACTCAAAATGCTATATCATGATCAGAATTCTTCAAAAGTTCTGATGTTTTGGTTCGGAGGTTCGGAGGTCCTGAAGTGCCCTGGCCTATCAGGTCAGAAACATCATATTTGGCAACAGGCGATGACACGTTTGAGGTTGTAATATAAATTGCCGTTTATTCAGGTCTGTCTAAGGATCCTGTCTTGAAGATATTTAATGAATTCATTTTCCTAAATTTCCAAATGCTGGCGGGATGTGAAATCAAACCGTTGAAAGTGAACATCCCCTGGTCAGGGCTGAGTGTGTTAGCGTGGCAGCAGAGAAATGTCTTCAATCCTCATGATTGAAGCATCAGACTAGCAAAACAGAAAATAATTTAAATCTAGAGACACAGCTGCTCTGATCAGTATCTACTGCTATTAATGTACAGTACACGGCTTCTGCCTTTTCTAATGCCAAATCAATGTTTTCATTCATCGGTCATAACTTCATTTCAGTCAATTTGAGAGCATGGCTTGAAATGAGCACAGTGTGCATTTAGTATTTGCGCTCCATCAGCAGAGACGGCCTGTTGCTCCATAAATCATCCACACACAATTCACATGTCATCAGTTAATGGAAAAAAAACACTTGGAAAATAATTAGACTAAATGATTTAGACAAAAATAACAGTCATTCTGTCATTTGGATTTATGTTGTTTGATTTTAAATAGTTGTATAGTCAGTATTCACACAATGAGTGAAGATCATATCTGTGACATTGACATTCAAGGCTATATATACATACATACATGAATATATAATTTTCACTTCAATTGCTAGGACACTGTGTGCAGAGTAATCCTTCCTTCAGGCTTTCCTGATATTTATGGTTACCCCTTCAGATTTATTTTATTTGTTATCAGGAACATTTTGTTGACTGTAATAGTATAGGAGGCTAAGGTCATCCTTGTCACCCCATTGTCACGACAAAAAAAAAAAAAAAGTGTCTCTACTCCAGCTTTCAGAATTTACTGTCCATAGAAGAATTCTCTGAATTGTTAGACCAAGGGTGTCAAACTCATTGTCATCGAGGGCCACATCAGCATAATGGTTGCCCTCAAAGGGCCACATGTAACGGTAACAGTATAAATGTAACTAAATGTAAGCAATGTGATGTAAAATACATGTGACTACTCCTTAATGTGAAATAACTATTAATTTATTCTCATTTAAATCCCAAATAATACACATGCATTTACATAGATTTAAAAAAATGTATTTACTAGTTGTTCTGTTACAACATAAATCCTTTTACCGGTATATTGGCAAGTTAGGAAACCCACATTGCTCCATCAATCAAAGATTCATGAACACATTCTGCTGCCATCATAGTTTGGCTTGTAATTTTTTTGACAAGTTGTTTATTTGGCAGGCTAATTTGGGCACACTTAGCTCCGTGTTTAATATTAAAATGCGGACGTAGATTGTAATCTTTCACCACCAACACTGCCTCATGACAAAAACAAAAGATTTTTTTTTCCCTTGAAGCATGTATTTGCCTTCCCATCTTTCTTTAAACAGTCTTCCATCTTTCTCTTCTTTGACATTTAGGGGTCATTTGTATTTCTCGATTCCACTTGAAAATTCTCGCGGGCCACATAAAATAATGTGGCGGGCTACATTTGGCCCAATGGCCTGGAGTTTGAAATGTGTGTTAGACCTTCTCTGAGAGTTATCCAACAAAAACTATTGCTCTCCTGCAACACTTCTGGGGTGATCTTATTTTACTTTCAATAGCACATTAATTTTTTGTAAAAGAGAGAACTGAAGGGGAAAATAATTAGATATGTCCAAGCATACATTTACACATTGAGTTTTTAAAATTACATGTAGGTTGTTTGGGCAACACAATAGCTGTAAGTGCCCCATTCAACGCCAGTAATAATGGTTTTCAGCCCAAATGCCCATTAGTATGAGGTTTACAACCATGATCTTTAAATCAAAAATTGGAAAATAGACATGACCTCAAGCTTCAAAAGGCATACCTATTACATGAATAATGAATGGCTTATTAACTGTCAGTTATGCATAGTTAATGTATTTGTTACGGTGAACCCTTATGAGCTAGCAATGACTTTATGAAAACAGTCAACAGAAATCAAGTAACTTACAGTGTCTTAATGAGTATCATTTCGTAATATATCAAATACCCAGCCAATCTCACCAGGACAGAAAGCTCCACACAGTGGAGTTAACTCCCGTCTCCCAACTCAAACACTTCACCAAATCTCTGAACAGAGCAAAAAACCTGCAACTCCACCTTCCCTCATTCTAAATTCAATAAAAACCATATGATACTTATAGCTTCTTTCAAGCTCATTGGACCCAATGCACTTGAGATTTTACCTATAATTATTAAACATAACTGCTTTAAGCGAAAAAAAAATTAACACTTCAACACTTACAGCAAAAATCAATCAAGCAACATCAAATAAAACCATTCAAGTGGCTCTCAATGTAGAGAGACCTATCCAGATCAATACATCATAATTACGTGTGTTAGAAGTGGTGACAAACAAACCAAACTTCCACTTGATACAGTACAAGGTTAACCGCAGAACATCTGTCACTCAAAATAAATAAGCACCGTATGGGCATGTCTGACTTAAGCAACTTCTCACTCTCTCATACTGATCTAGATGACAGAGGCATGCAGTATGTCTTATTGTAGGAAAGACATAATTAACAAATTGTCAAATACAAATCTGTATTTCTGACACGTTTTGCTCTTGTCATTCAATACAACCCCAAGTCAATTCATTTTCCTAATAGAAATTCACACAAACAAGACGGCACAGTGAAAATAGATTGGGCTGAAGCAGAAGGCCCCTATAATCTGTGTTCTTTTTCCGTTGGATGTTCTCGACCTGATCACAACATAGCTTCCACAGAAAAACAGGGCCTGTGATTTATGGGGTGTAATTTAATGTATTAAGGAAGACCCAAAGCAACTACAAACAGATGTTTAACAATCAGGGAATAAACACATCCTTATGTTTTCCGGTCATCAACACACAGCAAGGAGTCATGGTTAAAAAAAAAGTAATTCCAATTTCTCGGGCCACATTAAAAACATGGTGGCACAGCAGTTACCACCCCTGGTTCCAAGAAAGAAGGTTCCTGGTTTAGTTCGGACTGCACATTTTCATATGCAAAAGATTGAGTAGTTTAGTTAAAGACTTAAATTTGTCAATAGGGGGACAAATCTTGATATGTGACCTGAGTTTTCAGGTTTGACTAAATTATTTGATCCAAGTCACCATGTAACTTCCAAGTTGAAAGGATGGAGAAAATAAATTGCTTTACGAGAAACTAAAAAGTAACAGTTTGAATATTGTAAGTAATATGAACAGTCAACAGCTCTGTTAACTGCCCCCCCATGCTTCAAAGAATGTACACCTATTTTCTGGAGACAAATATTTCCCTGCTTCCCCTGCGTTTTTCGCACATACTGTGGAATAGATGATCAATCTGTCTTTTTGCTTCCCCTCCCATCACTCTGACCACAATTCCCACCTCTCCCTTGACTCCTTGATGAAAGAATCCTGTGAGTGTGAAATGGGGAAAAGCGCCAAATGTGGTTTCGGGGGATTGTTTTTATACAGTCTGTCATGTTTTGAAGTTCAGGTATGCTTTGCCAGTGTTTTACACAGTTTTACTAATGTGTGGGAAAACAGACCCATCAGGCCTATATAAAAAAAAAACATATCCACTTTTGCATTCGTAAGTACGTTATTTCAACAATTACAAAACTTGCCATGAGACGAAAATCAGCGAGTGTTAATTTACTAGCAAACAGGGAGCTTTCAGTTTCCGCTTCTGCTTGGAAGGGGATCATTTCACATATCTTGCAGAAGGGGGGAAAGTCCAGCTTCCTGTGCTTATATTGCCCTGTGGTGATTTAGAGTGTGAATAATAAAGTGCCTTCCGAGTATCTCTGAGAAGTACAATGTTTCCCTGTTGGCATGGAGAACAACATCCAGCTCAGTGTTCCTGGTAATGGGAGAGAGGTAAAAGTCATGAGGGTTGCCATGGATTTCTCTGCCACTGGGAAAGCTATGCACTACTTAGGTACTGCTGATGGCAGAATATAAAGTATCTATCCTCAGCTTGCCTTGGGACAATTTCACGGCTTATCTACTCATTGTGAAAGACCGCAGCAGATGAATTGCTCCCCAGCAGGACTGACTTGGCCTCGGATTCAGATGTTGCTGTTTAACAGTACATGGAAAATAAGTCAAATTAACCCTAATGATGCAGTGGTAACACCGCTGCATATACTATTTTGTGTCTATTTCAAAATATCTTTTTGGTTCAGAAACATGTATTAATATCTGATGTGCTCCCTTGAAAATTATATCAGGATTAAAGTTGAAAGTGGCAAAAGTGGTATACATCGTTATTCATGTATTCACCGTGCATTTTGCAATTTACCATTTCTCGGCGCATCTTTTTAAGATTGTAATAATCTCTGATATTTTTTAGAAGGCAAAGAGGGACTTCGGCTTTCAGATTAATTTGCCACCTTTACCGGTTCAAACAGAACTTCTGTTTGACCGGTTCTTCCGGTCCCTTTTCATCTAGAAGTTTGCTATCTTTCAGCTGGTTCACAGCTGACTCGACCGTATTTTCCTGAAGATAGGCAGAGAAACTTGCTTGCAATACTATTTTTATGTAAATGTGGGATATTTTGGTTTGAAGATAGGTGATGGGACAGAGGGACCTGAGATGAGAGGATCAGTGTATACGTAGGGGAAAATTGTTTAAAATGCCAAAAAAGACAGTGTATCGCTATATTAGTATCCAAGAGTTCCTGAGAAGTTGTCCAAGAAAATGCAGGCCAGCAATTGATCTGCTTTTTCTCTATATTAAATTAATAGAATTAAATTATAGGTTTAAAATTAAGTACATGTTTTTGAAAGAAAATGTTTAAAATTGTACCCTTCTCTGGCTGTCTTTGGCAAAGACTGCGGAAGAAGTAAGTAGTGAATGTAGAAATTATTCTTTAAGTGAAGACCTTTCATGGATATGTAAGCCAACCTAGAGCCAATTTGGCACTTCTCAGCCCGTTACAAAATCGAAAGGTGTTGCAACTTTTATGTACAAAATCCAATGATTTAGAAAACAACTATAAACAGAATAGCGTATGATTAATAGTCAAACTTTAATATTCAAAATGCCATTATACTCACCTCTATAAAAGGCAGTTGTTTTCCCAATTACCTTCTAAACTTATGATCGAATGTTCTGACTTTAGTAGTAACCAAGCAGAGGTACTTATAAGGTACTTATTACTTGTGGAGCGTGTTATATTCAGACAGGAATTGGAGCATGAAGCACTCATGACCACATGTTTCACTGAGGGCTTTTTTTTTTCTTCAAATTTTGGAACGAAACATTTTTAGTTGGAGCTAAGAAAGGGCGAAAAAAAACAAGGGAATGTAAGGAATGCACATATTGACAATATGTCTGCTGAGAAATTACATGTCTGATTAACAGTGATGGAATTTTAATTGGGAAAGTGGTAATGACCTTTACTGGAATGAAATAGCAGAGCTCATATAGAAAATTGATGAGTGTATTGATGGGTGGATTAATGGGAGGATACATATTGTATAATGTTGGCCCCATGGAGCTGACTTCAGGCTGTGATTAACAGCAACCTGTTGCATTTCATCTGGTTTTCTTGGTTAACCAGAAGTTTCTTGCTCATAAACTTCCATTCAGGATTTTTGTTTTATGTGGCGTAACAATATTTCCATTTGTCTTTTCCCCAAACACCTCCCGATCTAATGATTCATATTTTTTTCACTCACTTTCCACCTCAGCTCTCCCTAACTCTTTGTCGAAAGCCATTTAGACATGCAAAACCCTCATTTGAACTTTCCACTGTGTTCACTCCATCTTTCATGTATACAATTACTCTTTGTTAATCACCCACAGTAAATTAAATGAGTGTAAAGACGCTATTTTGAAAGCAAATCTATGTATATGCAATGGCTCTGGTGCTAAATGACAGTGTGAAGATATGTAAATGTGTCAGGGATCTTCACTCAAAGTCTTTGGTCTATCTTAATCGGGAAAAAAAAGTCCGCAGTCAGGAAATTGTGGCTCTAGAACGTCTGATACTTAAAGCCTCTTAATGATCACGTTATCTTGGCCTGTATTTAGAATTGTTAAACCATTTAGAGAAAAAATGGAATCATATAAAATGGATTTTCTGAATAACAGCAAGAACTCCAAAAAATGTATCTTAGACTCTTTTATAGAGGTTCAGTTCTCATTTTCAATTTCTAATTCTTTTTGCATTTTCTGCTGGTTAGAAATGCATGTTCATCTTCATCAGGTCTTGGATACTAATAGTTCAACAGAATAAATGGATGCAAACAGTTAAACTTGTCAAATGAGTGACGCATTGAGAAGCTTCAGTTCCTGTAGTAAGGTAATGATCCGTTATACATTTTGTCATTAAGGCAATAAATCGCTGCGCTAAAAACCATTAGGTTCATAAATCCATGTGTCATTAAACCGAATAACAAAGTAGCTTCCACCTGTAAAATCTGGTTTATAAATGGCAGAATAATATGAAGAAATCTACTAATACAATTGGTAGCATTGAAAACTAAAAGGATGTTGAAATGAAAGTTTTTCAATACAAACATTCAGATGTGAGTGACAGAGACTTATAAATACTAATGACTTATAAACACTTTTTTAAGTGATCATTTTCTATCCTAATATTTCTGGATGACTGCACACCAAGTTTCTCACATAAGTCAAGTTGTTTGACAGACCAATTGGAGCCAAAACCCTCAACTGATCCATTGTTAGAATCGGAATGGAAATGATTTTTGAATGTTTCAGTCATGCAACCACATGTACCTTTCAGCTGAAATTATGGTTTCAATGCTTAAAATCATCTTACTCGTATCAAAAAGTCATGCTGATGATAATATTTATTAGCAATCAGAGTCCAACCAAATACTTGATCCTGGACCTCCCTTGTATGCCTGTTTCTCAAAGTAATTCGTAAAGTGTTGTGCTTTCAATTAATCAAAAAAAAAATATATATATATGTAATGATGGCACGAAATTTAAAATGAGTTATGGATTGTTAAAATATTCAGTGGTCATGCAAATTTAACTCTGTGGTATCTTTTCGATACTCATGGTTGTGTGTGATACTGCAGAAAACATTTGCTGTGGATAAAAACACATGCTGAATTGGTGATTTTAATTTGTAATTTCAAGAATATAATGATTTCTTTTGTTGTACAGAGTGGAAATTTGTATATTCAGCTGTAAAGTTCATTTATGATTTTTTCAGCTTTAAAAGAAATGCTTCAGTCAAGCCAAGTCTCTGTTTCACAGCTCCAGAACTGAGAAGGACTCTTCTTAAACCATGATGCCACATTTTTCCCTTCGTCATCTCTGGGAAAAGCCTTTGTTAAAAGCTGTATTTTAGAATTTCAATTTTGTTGATTGCTTCAGAACATTCTGTGGTTTGCCCAATCTTGACATTGGCCCTGTCTTCTTTCCTGCAGCTGAACGAAATTATAGAATACCAGGCTAATTAAAACTCCCCTTTCAGAAAAATGTTCCCATGACATGTGTTGGATCTACATCTTTATTAGAGGAGGCCATTGTGAGTGTGTCCTCTCCATCTGATATGCGTCATATTTTTAAAGATAAATTTGAATCACAAAGGGCTGAACAAAAAGAAGTTGTTGAACTCGAGGTCTTGTTCAAACATAAAAGCTTGAGCTCCGTGTACTTTCTGATAGAGATTTTAATATCTTTACAGTACAGGTACTCTATCACACGTCATACAATTTGAACTGATCTCGATAATATCAGTTTTACTGTGGAATGCCAACCAAGCATTGTGTTCTTGCTGTTTGAATCACTTTGCAGCATAAACCAACATTAGAACCTTGGCTTTCTTTTTATTCTCTCATTTATCAAAATACTCCTTCTTTTTATGTATTTATTCATTTATTTGTTTGTTTGTTTGTTTATTTTTTAAATGAAGAGACACCTTATTAAATGTGATTGAGACATTCTGAAATGTATAATTTGGAAACTTTTATTTGTCAGGATTTTGAGGTTTGAAGATTATACAGATGGCGCATGTGAACCCATGAGAAAAGCGGAATGAATAATTTATTTCAGTGCAAATTTATGCAAGTATTTAATTCAATATTTAATCAAATTTTTGTGTTTTTACTGTTGTTTGGCTTTGCTTGTTATAGTCTTTAAGCTACATAATCTACACTTATTTGAATATTTTGCAGTTATTAATCGATGAAGAGCTGTGTTTCAAGAGTAAACTTTGGCCAAAGGGGATTGCTACTAAGTTTATTCCTCTTTCTTTTTTCTCTACTGTAGGGCGATGATGTTCTAACTGTCATCAAAATGAAGGCGCAGTGGCCAGCCTGGCAACCACTGAATGTGTGAGTATCATTTGTGCAGTTCTCAAAAAGGCATTGCCAAGAAGAGAATGGGAGACACAATAGATACAAGTTTATCGGTTTATTTGAACATAAATACCCTTTTTTTTTCAATTTAGTTGTAGAAGATTCTAAAATGACACGACTATACTATGTTTAACACAAGTCATGGAAAATAAGTCACTACTATTAAATATAGCTTCAAGGAAAATAAAATGCTGTGATACTAACATCAGCTACAGATGGAGAGGATTACAAAGGCATCTCCTGCATTGGCTATTCTTGTGTAGAAACTACAAATTTCCTCTACTATGTCTCTCCCCCTGCAGTGGATGAATGATAGGCTGGATAATAATCACTTGTAATCACATCCAAAGTGTTAGATCCAGGGCCAGTCTAGATCGATATTATATAGCTGCCATAGATAGCTATTTTAAGTTGGTCCCGGAGCCTGCTGATAAGAAAAAAAAGTGTCTCAGAGATGCCCCAAAACTGCCATATCCTTACAGTGTGGACTCTCATTTTCTCCTAAATTCACACGAACCATTTAATCTCTTATTCATGAGAAAAACAAGAAGCTTGTTGGCTCAGCTCGCGAAAGAAGACTTTAGTGGCAAAGGCCCAGGCAATATCTTTTCCTCAACTAAGAGGCCTCAGTGAGGGCAGCAACTTCAGTCTCCAAAGGGAAGAAGCCAGGAATAGAGGGAAATGATACCCACCAGGGCTAATTAGCTTACTCTTTGCTGCTTATGCACCCAATTAATTGTTTCACACAGTGATTGTGTGCAGCCCGAGCACGAGTGTGTCGGATCAATTATAGCGGTTTGGAAAAAGAGAAGGAAAGTATGCTTTTGGTTGATCATTGTACCGAACATGTAGCACATGGGGATACACTAAATATATGAATTATGTTTTCCTTAAGCAGCAGCAAGATGTATCATGCAAATCTGTCTCGTCTCTCTTTCTCTCTCTTTCTATTTCTATATATGTAGGTGCGTGCGAGTGTGTGTAACGAAAAAAGGCAATTCTGTGTCTCCAAATCCAGCAGCAGCTTGTGTTGCCACATATCATATTTATAGGTGGCTGGTGCTTATTATTCTGTTGATATTTGAGCAGTGAAGGCTGCTCATCTGCTTTTGCTAATTGTAGTTATCCTGCAGGAGTGATGTTTTAAAAAGAAAACAACAGGAGAGAGGATAAGAACAATATGCTCCAGTTCAACTCAGTTCATGAGGCATGTGATTTAATCTGTAATCCAACAGCAGAGCGCTCAGGCTCGGGGCAGCTTCAACATGTTACGTTCAAAAAGATTTGGGTTTTGTTTCATTATACCTCTTCTATTTAACTGGTTAGCAACTGGTACACGTACTGATGAGACTCTTTACTATGTAGCTGAAGGGGTAGTGGGGATGGAGGAAGAAAGAAGGAAACAAGTTTCAAATTTGATATCCATTATTGCAGATATTACAGCAGTATCTCTACAGCTGTGCCACTCTTGAGAGCCATTACGCAACAGAGCAGAGACGTAAACTGCCTCTGTAAAAATGTCCCCTTAGAAATTGAGGTAGTAGTTCACAAACCCTACCCCAAATCTTGCCAGGGCTTCTTAGAATTTGAGCAATCAAAAATTATAACATAGCAATTATATAGAATAAATAAAATACGAAGAGGATATGCCACGGTAAAGGAAGAGATTATGAGAAAGGTCTCTTAAATATTTTGTCCTTGCTTATCAATCTATGAAATCCGCTGCATACATTGCCATTTATCTTTTTTTGGCCTCATGAAGAAAAAAATCATTAATTTTATTTATTGCCTTCCAAGTGCGTCCCATGTTATGCGTGCATAGCTGCCTACGCGGTGCATTTATGCAAGTGAAATTAGTTTGTTATATGCGATTGGCCTCTCACATTACCATTTTAGTTTGCCTCTACGAAGCAAAAGTTGCATGCTGTGTTTTTGTGGAGGCACCTCATGCAGTGATCCAACTGTGACGTAATTTCTTATGTTGAGCTTCTATGTGGTTATTTCGGGGATCAGCTGAACCCACATTGCAGAGGAGGGACAGGTTGTGGGAAGCAGAGAGCAGAGCGGTGTGAAATGTGGTCCTAGATTTTGCAGTTTTAATTAAATGTAAATAAACATAAAACATGAAAAAGTCAATTTCTGGTCAGTATATTGTCTTTATCCCCTGTTTGTATCACAAGTAAAAGATGAACGTCAATACAAAGTCAGGGGAATCTTTTTCAAACCTCTAAAGTTTCCAAAAACAGGCATATATGCGAATACCTTCCCTTTATGCTTGACACTGTTTAAAAAGCTTTGGTTTCCCCCCCGACAGACTGAATTGATGCATAAAATGCTCACTCGGTTTATAGTTACTATGGAAAAAAAAGAAGAGGTTCGAACCATTCCTGTTCACATTTAACAAAACCAAATGCAACATCATGACAGAGATTTTACCTGGTGTTGCAAACTGATATATAAATAAATGAAGGAATAAAAAATACATATAAAATAATAACAAATAAAACAGATGAAAAATAATGCTACTAATAAAAAGAAAAAAATATCTAAAAGAATAATGTGTTATTCCTGTAGGAGGAAACAAAGAATATCATAAATTCATCAAGCTCCCTCCCTCGACTGGTACAGTATATGCCTTTATGGCTGGCGCGGAATTATAACCATGTAGCGAGCTCTGCAACGGAATGCAGACTGATCGTAAATGGTTTCTGTGAGTCAATGCAAAGGTTAATGTGGGGGAAAACAGAGGTGTTTCTGAAAATATCCTCCCTGTAATTGTGAGGTCCAAATGATTCAGTCTGTATTAAGTCACTGTATAAATAGTTGAGACAAACAGTATGTCAAAGCTCATCATGGTTTTTTGACCACATGAAAATCCGTCTGAGATAATGCTCCTGTCAGTGCGCAAGATTACATCATTGACTTTGAGGAGAACAAATGACGTCCCTCATGCAGCGACACTGCCAGCTTACTTTGCTACAGGACAAAATAATTTCATGGTATTTTTACATTACCTTAACAGATATGTTACGAACATTGTTACCACGTAACACATAAAAAAGTACTGCTTTTTTTAGAATGTGTTTGTCCGATGTCTGGGAAGTCTGTCTTTCTGAATCCACTGTCTGTAGTTTATTCACTTAATTTCACTTCATTAGACCTCCCACTCTTTTCCTGTCTTTTCCCCACCCGTGAAAGTTACAGCACCTCCATGACACTTTGGCTCCTTGTCGTTTTCTCTGAGCTCCCACTCCCACCAGTCAGACAGTATCATCTAATTACTAAGAAACTACTTGAGTGTTTTTGGGTCACATAAGAAAAGAGCTTCTTTTCTTGAAAATAAGAATGTAGCTCTCCATTCCTTCATTGTTACTGCCAGGCTTAAATCTATTTTTGGAGTTCAGCCTATCATGTTTTCATTATTTTCCTTTTTCCTTTTCTTTAGCATTTGAGCGTGATTCACATAGTATTATAGAGCACCGCTTCTGACTCCTCAGCCTTTATACGGCAAACTATTCAGAAGGAACATGTTTTCCCAAAACAAAATATTTGAGAAATGCAGAGGCCGTCTAAGGAAGCTGCTTTAAT
The DNA here is from genome assembly GCF_037954325.1 of Fistularia commersonii. Lineage (NCBI taxonomy): Eukaryota > Metazoa > Chordata > Actinopteri > Syngnathiformes > Fistulariidae > Fistularia > Fistularia commersonii. The sequence continues at coordinate 5,381,569 of NC_141310.1, read as the reverse complement.
GTGACTATCAGTTTTTTTCCAAATCCATGCCGCGTAAGCTTACATTTAATAGATTCTCCATGAGATGATAAAGGGTGTATTTACAAAGGATTGCAATAAGGGGCTGCACCAGCAAGGACAATATGCTCAATTACTATCAAAAATTACTATCACTATTTTTATTAGTCTTTAGTCAGTCACACATTTCTCAACTGTGACACATAATTTCAAGAATAATTGAATTTGGGAACAATTACATTTCACCGAGGTTGTCCAAGGTGATTGATTCCAGTGTTGTTTGCTACCAGCCGCTCATCCTTTCTTTCAATCAAGCTTTACATTTGTGTGGAGCCCAGGTGGCTGTCCATGATAAACATCCAATACTGGTTCAGCAGAGGTCTCAGAGAGTGTCGGGGGTCATCTGTTCCCAAAGGATAAGGACTGTTCCATGTCCTCGGCGGCCACATGAACAGACTTCTCCGGGCGCGGATTGACTAACCTCAAGTCAAATGGCTTTATGACAGTTGAAAAGGTATCACTAGCTAATTTTCTCTAATAAGAGTGAGTTTTCTGTTTTTAATTAAATGTGACACTCCATGGAAAAGTCCTTATAATACACCAACTTTCCAATCACTGGTCAAGACAGATAGAGAGATAAGTATAATGTGACCGGCCCTGGAATAGAGAATATTATCATCTAAGTATGAGGTAAATGAGTAAAGGTGAGTAGAAATTTTGACAGTCTTTCTTTTCATTTCCGCTCTGGTGAACATTATCTGCTCTCATCAGACTCAAAAGAGTTTGTCTGGCAGCGTTGAAGGTTTTCCTAGGCAAACTATGGCAGATCAAAAGGTGTGTCTCTTATTTCTTTCACTCTGTTAACATTACTCAAAAACTAACTGGGTTCTCTTAACCAAAGATGCAAATGACAATTTTTACTCACACATCATTGAATAGAAACATTTCCATGTGGAAAATTAAATGAATATGGTTTTAAGTGGGGCCAAGCGAGAGCTGTTCAGTAGAGAAAAGGTCTGAAGAACAGTATTTCTACCTATACAGTATAGACAGCAAGGTTCTTTGGGTATGTGTATTTAAAAAGAAAAAAATTCTGTTCCACTTCCTAATGAACACCTCTTTAAATGTAAGGTTCAAAGAAGTACTAAGAGCTGGCGGAGAAAGTGCTTTTAAGTTGGACAGTCCAGGACATCCCAAACTACATTAGATATGCAAACTGTTGAAGAACAAAAACCAAAACAAACCACATTTTACCTCTGAACTGCATTTTATGTGTGAAAGTAGCAAAACGCAAAACACACACACACACACACACACACACACACACACACACATATAGTGTAGATTTCTGTGTACTTATATGTATATATATATATATATATATATATATATATATATATATATATAATATATATACACAGAAATCTACACTTACAATATGCATTTGGTCTGAAGGGGTTTCATCTCAGACCATCTTAAATGAATAGAATCATTTATGTATAAATGGATAAACTATTAATCTTCTAATTTCAGATAGATATTTGTGACTGATTACTATTTTGCAAAGCTTTTACACAGATGCTCTGAATTTGTCCCTCAGACGGGCTGCACCTTCAGCTGAGTTTTCAGTGGATCGGACTCGTCACCTCATGTCCTTTCTGACTATGCTGGGACCCAGTCCGGATTGGAATGTGGGTCTATCTGCAGAGGACTTATGCACCAAGGAGTGTGGTTGGGCCCAGCGAGTGGTCCAGGACCTCATCCCCTGGGATGCCGGCACTGACAGTGGGGTGACGTATGAGGTTGGAGAAATTCAAATATCATAATGTTACTATTGAACACTGGGGTAAACCTTCATTCACTTTTCATTGTTACATCAATCATGAAGTTTGACTTCTTGCTCAATAACAAAGTCATGTATGTATGGAATGTAATTATCTGTTCTCAAGAATATAATCAAGAGCATGGCAGTATATATTCAGCAGTAAAACCAGTGATTTTCATTATTTTTAACAAGCTATATTTATTTGGCCTTCTTTTTTGAAAATAATTTCTCAAGATAAATTAATTGCCATCTTCTTGTTGCTTTGATACATTTTCTCATTATTAATGCTAACAAAGTAGTGGAGCATTCAGAGAATAACAAACATTGCCCTTGTTTTTTTTTGTGGTCTCAATTATCACATACACTAAGCTTTTACACTGCCTTAAATAAAGTGAATAAAAAAAAAAACAAATAAACAAACAAACAAAAGCAGCTCCAACAAAGCAGCAGAAGCAAACAGACAAGATTATCCTCTAGCCCAGCAACCCCCCTCTTTCTTGCTGCTGCCATCAGTTTCTGTGTTCACATGATGCACACCGAGGTAAAGGCAATGGTTTGCTATTTTATTAAGTTAAAACTAAATATAATTTCTTCAAGGTTATTTCTGTTTAATTATGCAGAAATTATGTCTTGATTGACATAATGGACACAATACACAGTTGTGTACATCACAGAAACACTAAATATGATTGTAATTAATTTGTAACCTGAGGGTTTTTACTACGTTTCTCATGCCTGGACTGTTGATCACTTAACCTTCAAACAGCTGGATAACTTTCCTTCTCACACTTATCACCAGCTGAGTCCTGCAGTAATAAAAGGCTTTTGACCTTGTCATTTAGTAATGTCTTCTCCTGCTTGTTTTCTGGCATTCAGAATCAGTCTCTTTTCCGCCTCCAACATTATATGTACCCTGCCAGTCTGCAACAAATCAAGTGTTATCACGCATCCAATTCTCCCTTGAACACCCCCCTCCCTCCCCGCCCCTCTTACACACACACACACACACACACACACACACACACACACACACACACACACACACACACACACACACACACACACACACACACAGCAACACAAACACACTCTCCCTGACTCCAAGGTGTTGTGTCCTCTGTGTTCAGTGTCTTCGGGCAGAATTAATAGATCTGGCTGTGTTTGCGCTTGTTTGACCAAACCCCATGATTTCATGTGTGAAGCTCATGGTTGATCCCCTAGAACTCAGATGAACCCACTGAACTGGGCTCTCATACTTGATTTGGCCTGCTTCAGGAATAGATTCTCTTGCACATTCACACACTATGAGTGACTATACACAAAAGTTGAAAGCTATCAAGGTCCTCCAAAAAAACGTAAAGGTTTCATACTTATCTATCTATCTATCTATCTATCTATCTATCTATCTATCTATCTATCTATCTATCTATCCATCCATCTATCTATCTATCTATATATACACACACATATGTGTGATATATATACATATATATGTGTATATAAATATATACACACATATGTTTGAATATATATATATATATATATATATATATATATATATATATATATATATATATATATATATATATATATATATATATATATATACCCCCTCCTCCGACACGTTTCATATATAAATAAATATATATATATATATATATATATGTATACCCCCCCTACTCCGACACGTTAAATGTTAGGTAAATGTTATTATTTAGAGGATCCATGTTTTGAAAAGTGTAATGGAAAATACAGAGCAGGCCAGATGTTTCTTTTGTTTTAGAAGTGGAGTGCGACTTTGACTCAGTTCAAAAGTTTTCAAAGCCAGTCAGAAAAATTTGGTTCATTTTTTGACCCATTACGTGCAGTGCACCTTTTAATTGATGTCTACCCATTATACTGCACCCTGTTTCCCGCTCGCTGTCACAAACACTAATGCCTACCCTGTTCTTTTAGTGAGGTGGCCTCTGTGGGGAGTGACAGATGAGTTGGGCCTCTTCTTCCAAATAGCCTTGGGCACTGGCGGCTTTATCAGCCCCATGCTGGCAGACCTTTACTGACTAATAAGAGCATCTACCATATAAACTACTGCAGCCCACAACAGCTGCTCTCCAACTATAACTATGTGACTTTTCCTTTTCAGTAACTTTGCGTGACTTTGTGCTGTTCTAGTATTTTCCCTATTTTTTCAACAAATACTAAGCGTGTTATTTTTCAAATCCCAAGTTCCACAGCTTTGTGACCTGTATTATTCCTGTGTCTGTCTCTGGGCTACTTTTAGTCTCCCAACAAGCCCAGTGCGCCTCAGGATAAGATTCGTCCACTGACCAGTCTGGACCACCCACAGAGCCCATTCTATGATCCCGAGGGGGGGGCTATCATTCCTGTGGCCAGGGTTGTGGTCGAGCGCATCGCCAGAAAGGTCTGTTTTTATAGCATTCAGTTTGTGGTACAAAAAGATACCGATACATTGTGCTCTATATTTTTGCTCGCAGGATTAAAAATGAATGTACATGAGCCATTGAAAAGTAAAACTATAATAATATATGAAAGAAGGAAGTAACTATGAAATAAAAATGAAAATGCCATACTAATCATCTCAAAGACAGACGCTTAATTACCATGATATTTATACTTGTAAGCCAATGTAAAAGGTTAATATTCTGGTTGCATTGAACCCAATAGGAAGCACCAGTAAACATGACTAGCATAATACTGTTTGTCAAGTGGTCAACACCATTGGACAAAGACGTGTAACTTTTTACGTCCTTTGTCATCAGGGGGAGTAGATATGAATTAAGAGTTGGTGACGCACATTTACAAAGCCAAAGAGATACGAATAAAATGATAAGCAGTCCATTAGTGGCATCTAGAGGCAACTTTGAGAATTTCATTGCAAAACCTGCTTAATCATTTTGCTACAAATCATTTTTCATATGAAATGGGAGAGAAACAACATAATAAACCTGACCAAAAAACAAAACAAAACAACTGTCAACTATACTACTGTGAAAAATGTGACTTTCCTAATATGTGTGTTTGTTGTCACAGGGTGAACAGTGTAACATTGTACCAGACAACGTGGACGACATTGTAGCAGATATCGCCCAGGAGGAGAAAGAGGAAGGTCCGGGTTTTGCACCAATTTAACTTTTCTATTCACAATGATTTGATTAACATTCAACAGAGGAGGGTGTACTATTTCCTTATCTTCATTATGCAGATGACACTCCTGAGACATGTATCTATTCCAACTGGTCTCCGTGGTCTGCATGTAGCTCTGCCACCTGTGAGAAGGGCAAGCGGATGCGACAGAGGATGCTCAAAGCCCAGTTGGACCTTAGCGTTCCGTGCCCTCACACGCAGGACTTTGAGCCTTGTATGGGACCTGGATGTAGTGATGAGGGTGAGATACTGCCGTGCAAAAGAGTAGAAAGCATTTTTATTGACCCCTTAGTAATTCTATAATGAAGTTATTAATCCGGGTAAAGTGGTTGCATGTCACTCAGGTGTCGTAAAGGAGCTGTGAAGGATATCTGAACCTCAATAGGCAAACAAGCTTTTCAAATGACCTGGACAATAGATGAGGTTTTATGCCCAAACATTATTAGTGTAAGGCTGATAGTGATTCCCAAACTGCTCAGCACCAGAAAAACACATTGCAAGATAAGAGCAGGTTTGCATGCAATTTAAAGCCATTTAATGATAAGATGCAGATCTGATGATTATTCCTTCATGATTTACATTTCAGGGTTTACATTCAGATTTTGTTTGTTTGAGGTAATTGATCATACCTCTTAATTATACCGCACAGGAATGATAATGAAGTTTCACAAATGAGGTGAAACAGTTTGTTAATATGACAGGCTAATACATTTGATAGCCAGTAAAACTAGAGAAAGGCATTTTTATAAATGATTTAGAAGTTAATAGTTGCTGAGGATGTTAAATCCATATTTTTCCAATGGTTATTCTGGGGATTTTTTCATCCTGCCTTATTAGTGAGATGCATTTTCTGGATAATCAGTTAGTTTGTCACATCTATAAACTAATGATTGATAAAAACCAAATGTCTGCAATTCGGATAACCTGCCATAATCTGTCCCAGATTATTTGATTTTACATGCTCAGATTCCTCAGTTTTGACTAAATCCCCAACCGAATAGGTAAAACTAAAGCCCCCAAGCTCCCTATCTGACTTGATCACACAGCTTTGAATTATTTTTTCACCCCAGTTCTCTCATCATACTCAAATTTAATTAGAAAAATGAAAGGGCTAGGAATCTCCGATTAAACATTAAAATTGAAAAAATGCAGTCAGCACCTGCTATCAGCCTTTTAAATGGTAGAATTTAATCTAAACAATTAGCAGATAATCTTGATTCAAGTATACCTGCAGCTCACAGTGCTTCGTTTTCGGTCACCATTTGATGTACTTTGCTTCATTGATGGTTAATACATTTTCCTAATACTCTAATAATTATGAAAGCTACTCATAATTATGCCTCATTTAACCTTGGAGCACAGATGAATGAAGTCTCATGAATGCTTTCACTTAACACACACAAAAAAAACTCTGTAAAGGAAACTACTTTCATTTTTGAATTTCAATATTTACCCTGAACAAATCAAGTCAAGAGTTTGCTGAGTAAATTATCTTTGAATATAAGTCAGAATGGAAATAATTCTCAGTGAAGCACGGCTAGTCTCCGTGATCCTGGTATATGTACTTTGGAGGGCAATAGCCCCTGGTCCGGTCTTTTAGAAAAATGTGCATTATTGAAGGGTCTGGGCTTGTAGAGATTGATGTACTGTAATGACCTTCCTGGAGTCAAGCCTGAGGGGGGAGGCTTGGCAGCAAGCTGTAATGAAAGGTGAGAGGGGCAGTGACTTTTTTAGTCCCTGTAGTAAAAACACTGACCAGTCAGAGTGACTTTCAGGAAGCCTTAAAAAAGGTCCTGGCAAAAAGTCAGGTAAGTCCGGAAGAGGAAGCAGGGCTTAGGAAGCAGCCCAGGATTAAAACTTCACCTTGACTTTGGATGTGTTTAGATGGTGAAATGGGCTCTTATATAATGTCCCACAACTAATTAAGAAATGGGATGACAATCCATGATCTTTGCCCATACTGTCTATTCGTAATTCTAAATAGATTCACACAGAGATGTAGAGCGCACTGGGTATTTTGGCATTAACCTCCCTGAAACACATCATTAGTATCAAAGTAGGGGAGATGGGTCAGTGAAGTGATGCGTGGATAGATGGATAACTTCTCAAATTTCCCCTGTGGGGATTAATAAAGTATTATCTTATAAATGCTGAGATGGAGGAAGCTACTGCATTTTTGATGTGTTTCACCAACTTATGCTGTAGTTCAAAAGTTCCCAAGCACTGCATGTGATTATAAATGAAGTATGTAAGAAGTTTGTGAATGAATAAATAAACAGTTGAAGATTTGTTACAATGTAGAGTACAGTAATTCACTAAAAGTGGCCGTAGTATCTGGTATCAAATACCCATTACAATGATGTGGATGATTTGTTTTTACCGATCTATTAATCTGTTTCTCTCTCGGAGGTTTGAAGATTATGTAATGTTTGTTTTTAAAATGGAACTAGACACGTCCACCTTGTAAGTTACGTACATACCTGTACTGATAATGTCAAAAAGATCCAAAGATAAAAGTCATACCACTGATGTTTCTTTGGAATTTACTGATCTATTTTTCTGTTTTGTGGTTGAAATTCAAATTGTAGCTCAACAAAACACTACAAAACTGCATTTAAATAAGTGTACAACAATCAGCAATTTTTCCTGCGTTGGTAACAACTAGTCACACCATGATGACTGTTTTGTTCTTGTCATTTTAAGACGCATCAACCTGTATGATGTCAGAGTGGATCACGTGGTCTCCATGCAGTGCATCGTGTGGGACGGGCACACGCTCGAGGGAACGTTATGTTAAGCAGTTCCCTGATGACGGTTCGATCTGCACCCTGCCTACAGAGGAGACTGAAAATTGTGTGGTAAACGAGGAATGCTGTGAGTCTTCCCATTTGCTACGTGTCTTTCCTTTTGGCAGGTGAATTGCCTTGACGTGGTGTTTCTATTAAGTTCTAATCTTCTTTATTGGTTTTAGCTCCAAGTAGCTGCTTGGTGACGGAATGGGGAGACTGGGATGCTTGCAGTGCCACTTGTGGTCTTGGCATGAAGAGGAGGGAGCGCATGGTGACGATGCCTCCTGCAGACGGTTCTATTTGTGGTGCAGAGGTGCTAGAAGTGGAAAAGTGCATGATGCCAGAATGTCGTGAGTATCTATGAGCAGTAAATATATACAAAAGTTTGGTCATGACCAATATCCACTGGTCCAATGCAACCTATTGTGTAATAATTGATTTTTGGCCCATAAAAATCAATTTACTCCATTCTTTTCATTGCCAAACTATAATGATGGTTTTTCTTTGTTAAAGTTTGTCTTCTATTCCCAAGTGTTTTCTATGTGAAAAATAAGAGTTTGTATTTAAGTCACATTTAAAGGTGGTAACATGTGTGTTGTGTAGACACAATCCCCTGCATGCTGACTCTCTGGTCTGACTGGAGTGACTGCAGCGTGACCTGCGGGAAGGGTTTGAGGACACGCCAGCGGATGCTCAAGTCTCCTGTAGAGCTGGGAGACTGTACAGAAGAGTTAGACCAGGTGGAGAAGTGTATGCTGCCAGAGTGTCGTAAGTAAAAAGGATTACATTTGTACCCTTACCACAAAAAAAAAAAAAAAAAAAACTTTATTAGATGTTGTTAATATCTTTTTTCCTTTAACCTGCTGTCCTGGTACTAATACTTGTAGTACGTATTGTGTAAAAAGTAAGTTGACTGCCAATGGTTGCTTTGGTATCTATTTCTAAAAAGCCACATCAATAAAGTTGCACAATATCAGAAGTACCTCTATAAACTTGTTTGTAAGATTGGGTTGTATACTTTGCATATATTTTGCATAATGTAAGTTATATTTCATGCTGCCCTTTTGGGTTATAAAAAAGATGCTAGAACATTATGGCTTCTTATATGCTGATATTTTTTCTTCTCTGGTGTATCATGCTCACCACGCCAATGTTATGACATTCTGTGAACCCCCTTCCAGCCATAGACTGTGTCATGTCTGACTGGAGCGAGTGGTCAGAGTGCAATAAGTCTTGTGGAAAAGGTCACACAATCCGGACACGTACAGTGAACATGGAGCCTCAGTTCGGAGGAGACCCCTGTCCCGAAACAATCCAAAGGAAGAAGTGTAAGATCAGGAAGTGCAACAGAGGACAAGCGAACAGTGACGAGAAGAAGCGACGCAAGGAGCAACGCGAAAAGAGAAGGAGCAAACAGGGGCGGGCTGACACCACCTCTGAGCATCCAGGTATGCATCCCTACAGGTAACTATTTTAAATACAAGAAGTGGAAAGAAATGATGCTTGTAATATACTGACAATCCAACGTGTTTTTTTTTTCATCGTTTAGGGTGTAAAATGAGACCATGGTCGAGTTGGACAGACTGTACCAAGCGCTGTGGCGGGGGGATTCAGGAACGACTCATGACAGTAAAGCAAAGGTTTAAAACTGCCCAGCTGTCTAGCTGCAAGGACAGGAAGGAGATCAGGGCCTGCAATGTGCACCCCTGCTAGGAAGTGCTAGTAGGGCAGCAGTGGCATCAAGGCTGGGGGGAGAGAGTAAGACAAAGCATGGCACACCATCACGAAATGGTCAAATGCACTCTGTTTAGGGCTAAAACAGCACATTCTTGAATCAACAGGTTAAATCAGAGATCTGTCGTTGAGACATTAATGGATGATTATTTTTTTCCATTCCACATTCTTTATCTCCAGGTGAAGAAGAGATGAACTCAAGCTTCTTTTTTCTGACAACTCTAGATTTATACCAAGTTGATTCTGCTGTGCTTCAATTAGCTCTAGTACACTTTTGCAAGATTACTGTAAACTTGTTGTGGTACAATATATCTTAAGAAAAATTAAAATGTTTGAGAAATATGAATTGATTTGATAAGATTAAGACCTGTCATATCTCGTGGTATCCCTATGTCGTAAATAATATTCCAAATTTAAAAGCACAGGTGCCCAGCCATTCCAATGTTTTCTATGCCTTCGGTTGTTTCTGGGACACAAAATGCTCAGTTGAATTTTTATCTATATTGTTGTACATGTAGATGCACCACAATTGAGATTTATATCATTTTGAGGCATTCTTAGAACGTTATTTTTTTTTGCGGTGGAATTTTTTGATAAGAATGTGTCCTAAGATTCTTACCAAAGTCTTGTGTAGATGTAATTTAGATGTATCCTGACCTTCTCTATCTCTGCTCCTCTAACATATTAATATTTTGGAATAATATCACCTTTACAATAAAAGTAAATGTGACCACAAGTCTCACCGTCTTCCTGATTTATTCAAATTATAAAAGTATTTACACTAAGCTACCAGTAGATGTCAGTGAAGAGTTGAGTTTCCTGAAAGAAAACAGGTCATTCCTAAAGCTGCCCTTTGAGCCCCCCCACCTCTCATTCATAGCTTCTGAAGCAGTGGAATGCAATGATGTTGAAGTTTAAAATGAATAGCAGTCCAAAATTCTTACGTTCCATAAATAATAAAATATAACACTTGAGTTTTAGTGCACTTGCTGGCTGAAATTGTATAAGACCACCCCACCCCACCCACTCTCCTCTCAGTGCTGCAAAAGCTGGGGGGAGGGATGGTGTCTTGCATTCCTCGCTGTGGAACTGGGGACTGGGGTGAAAAATTCAATACACACATCACAATGCCAGTCCTGTTTCCATGCCAACACAACCACACATGGGGGGAGCCTACACACTTCAAGGCAATAGAAACATGCAGGGTGAATTATTACAACCCTGATTGGGGGTGCAAAAGCAGAGATTTTGTGGGGGAGGACATAACATGACTGACAGGAGGTACATGTGCTACAAAAAAAAATCTTTGTTGTATTTGTGTGCAATCAGGTAGACCCCCCATCCCACCCAACCCCCAACCCCTCTCGACCTGAGCTCACATAGTCTAGTACTGTGCAGAATATTGGTAACGCCTTCAAGCTCAGAGTTTGACTTGTCTCAAATACGCAGTTTATGCAAGTAGACCTTCAATGTCTCCGTGATATTCTAATTAGCTCCGTTTACACTGATGAATATTAATATCACTGTATAGCATGTGTGTGTGGCAGAAATGTCCACAGGAGATGCTCTAGTCTTATCTGCGTCTAGTCTTGCATACAAGCTCTCTGAAACTTTACCAGGGGAGCTCTGGACAAGATGCAGCATGTAAACACAGATCTGAAGATACCATGAGTTCTGGCTGATCTTGTCTTTCAATGCTCGTTCAGTGTTTGAGCTGACGCTCAGAATCTGTGTGTGTTTGTGAGCGCGAACACAGCTCAAGTGAACGAGTAATCTCCACAAGTCAGGATTTTCAGAAGCTCTAGGGTGGCATTTTATGCCATTTCCTTTTACATTTTTTTATACATTAGATTTTCAAATTGTCAAATTGCTGTGGCTTTTGTTGTTCAAACAAAGCTGGAAGGTTTTTTTTCCGAAAATCAAAGTGCTTGGGAAGAAAAGCTTTCTGTCCGCCATGAGAAGATTGGATGATGAGTGCATCTGCATTTGCTGGTGACACTTTAAGATAATGATATCAGTTTCCTGTCATCTGTTTTGTGTTTTCCTGATTACTCCGAAAAAGCAGTGTTTCTTGATTTGAAAATATATATATTAGTCTTACCACCAATAAAATTTCTAGCACAAGCCCACACTTATCCTCATCTCACAGTTCTGTCATTGCCACTAAATTGCAATGATGGTTTGCACTGCTTCTGATTCGTATTGTGCTGAGAGACAAAGCAGAAGGTAAAATAAAAAAAATTAAAAAGAATTGTGTGACAAACATCTCTTGCACTACAGCTCCCTGTCAATCCTCTTGAATAAGTTTGGTCTATGAGCAAGAGAAATTAGAGTAATTTAACAGCAAACAATTTGACTTATAACAGTAAAATCAATTACAAAGCAATTTAAATACTTTGATATACTAACCACTAATCTAATTTGCATGTTAACAATGCTAACCAATGAATTTCTTTATCGTAAATATTTCACTTATATAAACATGGCATATTTTTAAAATTGTTGCATGTTGTAAACATGGTGTGCTATGGGGTTCAGAGAATGGCAACTGCAAATGTCTTTGATTCAGTAGAGCAACAATGGTTTGTTTTGCTTTAAAGTTCAAAGAAAGACATAAAGTTTAGAGAGAGAACCATTCTCTTCTCGAAGAAGACATTTTGCTCACTGACAGGGAGGCAAAGCAGAAAAACAAGTTCAAGCAACACTGTGTGACGCAATTACCAGGGGGGGGAAAAAAAAACCCTGAAAAACACGTTAAGAATAAATCGCAGGGATGCATGTCAATTCCCTGTTCATACCCCGAAGGGTAATGTAACTCAAAGAAAAGGTATGAGACACTGCCCTCGGAATTACAGAGCTTCTTGACTGAACATATGCAAAACAATAAAAAAATTAATAGCTCACATTATCACCTTGTTAATAAAAGTGACAGATAACTTGCATAGCTCCCAGTGAATCATGCCACCTGCCGTAATAGAAGGGCATGTCACACTGCAACCACTTATTTTCTATCTGATTTAAGGATGTCAAATTCCTTTCTCCTTTTTGCAACAAGAAGGACACACATGCATGAAGTACAAACATGCTCACAAAACAAATTCATGTCAACCCGATGAAATGCATAATCATTATTTCCAAAGAGAAGAACGAAATAAAAAGGTGGTTGGCAATTCAGTATGAGTTTTACGAACGTGTGTGTGTGTTTGAGTGGGGACACTGCTCCAAAATGCAGATACACGGCTGCCTGACAGTAAGACAGCTCTAATAGCCACTTGAACTTGCGTTACAGGATAAAAATACAGTGCCGTCACAATCTGAAATGAAACCTATGGCCGACCAAACAGACATGTTAATGCAGAGTGCCTTGGGATCCTACCAGCCAATATTTGAACTCTAGCCCTCAAGAATATAGTATAGGTGCTATGTTTATCTTTACAGGCCTTTCATCAAGGACGGATTGAGAAAAGGAAACAGGATTTCATAGACTATTAATGCTCAGGAGAGATCAATATGGTGGCTGCCCCCCCCCCAAATTAATAGACCACTGCTCTGATCAATGACTGGATTTTACAACCTGAAATGACAAGGCACAGGAAGAACACTAGGTATTTGACAGATGCCTCTTAAGTGCTGCATGGAGGATTGGGACAGGTACTACTGAATGGCAGAGGAGTGATAGAAGATCCACAGTAGAGGCATTGGTTGGATCGTATTCTCTGTTGCTGTTGTTGTTGTTCCTCCAACGACAGGCTGGTCCGACAGTTCTGACCTTGTTTAATTGGTCCCAAGATTTGACAGGGCAGTGTGATCAGAATCCTCATTGAAGGATTGCTTAAGTGCTTGAATGAATTCCCGAAAGGTGCAACCAAAGCTGGAGGAATCCTGGAATCGGGGCTCGGCCCATCTTAGGGCTTTGCCGGAGAGGAGTCAGAAGACGAATGAAATCTTGGCATCATCATGGGGAAGCAACATGTTGAAGGTTGGGGTGCATTGTAAGAGAAAATCCCCACTATAGCATACCTCTGAGAATTTCTCAAAAATGGGTGAGCTAACATCTCAGGAGATAGATAGGGCCTGGGAAACTGGTGGAGCAGTCGGGACCTCTGTAGGAGGAGGAGATGGATTAGATTGAAGACTTTGTAACGATTGAGTGAGGTGATACAAACACTGGTTAGTGGTATCCTGTCACTCACTGAGAAACCTGAGAACAGCATCATGAGTGGTTAAGAGAACTCTGTTCCGATTGGCTCTCCTGAGGCAGAATGACCAGAGCGTTCCGTCATGGTTTTTGGAGGGGTGCGCCTGACCCAAAACACACTCAGGAGGGACAGCATTTATTTACAAAGGGAATGAATGGAGGACTGTATTGGATCCAGGTTGTTTCTGTAGCCACAGAAACTTGCAAGGAAGGACAAGGCATATGTTTCTGGAATCGGGAACAAGGAAAGCTGAAGCACCAAACTCTGGAACAACAAACTCGCAAGGAAACCAGTAAAACATAGATTCTACACTCAGGAACAAAAACAAGATAATGATCTTACTGAGGAGTTGAAGAGCCA